>NW_021680487.1:69751-71770 GCF_001412515.2 Diachasma alloeum
CTGCTTAGTCAATATTATTATACCTTGGCACACTCTAAAGACATTGCCGAATGCTTGACCACAGATGATTATCAGTATATTTGTAAACTAAAGTACCCATTCTATGATGCTACTTCTCAACTAATTTGTGAGGCCACAATGTTTATGTTTGGCAGACAACGTTCACCTCTTGCTAATTGTAGTATCAAACTGAGTTCTACCTTTGCGTCACATTGGAAACAAACTGAAAAGGGGGGTTCTACTTAGTGCCCGAGAAAGAGGAGGTTATTTTTTCATGTGGAGTCGAATGGAGAGATGCAATGAATATCTCAGGCACAGGTATTCTTCAAGTCAAGACAGGATGTGAGGCTTATACATCATATGCAATCATGATTGGATATCAGCCATTTGTAGATATATCAGCAAAATATATCACTATTAGAAATCTCAATGTTACACAGATGGTGCAAAAATACGTTGAATTTCTCCCACAGTATTATGTACAACTAGATAAGTTCTTATATGAGTGTAAAAAAGATGAGCAATCATCCGTTGCTATATTTTTTTAGCAACAGCACTATTCCCATATTCGTTACTTGGCTTGTTGCACTATTATTTTTTCTCGTAACAAAAGAAGATGGAACTGGTAGTGTAATCATTGGATGGATTAAGGAGACACATGTATGAGCAATTTTTATTGAATAAAGAAAAATTTTTTTCGAAAAAAATTTTTTTTCATTTTCTCACCCTTTTTCTTTTATAAGTTATTTACAATATCATTGTTTTTGAATCCGTAAGGCAAAATATCTATTGTGTTTGGCAGAAGAATGCGTTTATCATCATGTCAACTTAGAGCTAGTTTTGTTTGATGGATCTGATCATATTTTGCGACATCCGAACATTTTTATGATGGTCCAAGCAGACTTTATAGTCGTCAAATGTGATACGCTTTAACGTTGATTTTTTCACTCCTTTGACCCGCGATTTTTCCCGATCTTCACCAGATACTTTAAAGCTGTATATTTTCGCTCGGANAATTTTTTTCGAAAAATTGTTTTTTTCATTTTTTCACTCTTTTTCTTTCATAAGTTATTTACAATATCATTGTTTTTGAATCCGTAAGGCAAAGTATCTATTGTGTTTGGTAGAAGAATACGTTTATCATCATGTCAACTTAGAGCTAATTTTGTTTGATGGATCTGATCATATTTTGCGACATCCGAACATTTTTATGATGGTCCAAGCAGACTTTATAGTCGTCAAATGTGATACGCTTTAACGTTGATTTTTTCACTCCTTTGACCCGCGATTTTTCCCGATCTTCACCAGATACTTTAAAGCTGTATATTTTCGCTCGGAGTCCCACGAACTCAGTCATAATCTTACCATTATTTTCATCTTTCATTACACCTAATTTCTTCTTATTCTTTAGAGGTATATTATATACATTATTTATTGGATAGTCAGAAGTGTCGAATTTATCAATATCATTTTTCATAATTTCATAAATATCCTCTACTCTGAAATGATAAATAAGACTATCCGTATCTGTGTACAATAGTTTTGCCCTATCCTTAAAAGTTTTTTTCACATAATTATAGTGCAACTTATAAATGTATTTTTTAGAAATGTCTAGAATACTGAAATCTATGTATATTGGCTTATTAAATTTAATTTTTGTACGACTCATTTTAATTATTACCAAATACTTATCAAAGATAATACTGCTATGAAAGTTGGGTTTCGATATCCAACCCTCAGCACCAAATCGTCCCTCCCAATTTGAAACTAGTTTTACATCCAGATTTTTTCTAACGTTCTCCATTGTTTTTCCAAAAACCGCATTATTCATTAATTTATAAAAAAAAATTTCAAAGTTATTCTGGGAATTTTTCCGGTAATTGATATTTAAATCAATATATTTTTTTAACCATAAGCTCTGTGAGAACTTCAAGATTCTATGAATTCTAGTAATTTTCAAGCCCAAACTACAATATTATTTTAAATTCGCATAATGAATGACGTGATTTTTTTTTTGAG
>NW_021680487.1:71813-73888 GCF_001412515.2 Diachasma alloeum
ATTCCAATTGAACTCCAGTGATTTTTAACATTGCATCAAACGGCAGCCCTGGTGCAGTATAATAATGATGGGGATCCAAGTTATATGAGGCGAAACAACTTCATCGAAAATTCTCAAAAATATCGGCCAGCAACAAGACCTCAGTTTTCAGATATAAATCCGCGTGTTCACCGAGTGTCTTGATGTCGAAATTTTTCCATACATCACATGCATGATTGTAATCTTTATCTGATATATTCTCATCATTCAATCGAGAATAAAAGTCTTCTTTCCGAGGTAATTGGCGTTCACTTAATTTCCCCCATGAATCTAAGTATTCGTATGGGAAAACTCCTTTGTGTGTAACGAGTTCGAATTGTCATTTTTGGGGGTAATGGCTGTGATTCTTTTTTTTCATCCTCTAAATATGACGAAAGTTTATCAATACTGCTTACCATAAGACGGAAAGAGTCAATGAATCTCAAGTGACTCTTGTCGATTTGACCGATTTCGTGAAGGAAACGTATTTCTCTTTATTAATTGGGAGTAATGTCACTGCGCCTTGGAATTGTTTCGCAAGAGATTTAATAAAACAATGTGAGTCATAACCTGACAAATTGTGAAAAACTACTGGGATTACACACTATTTCGTATAATTCAGATTACAGCCGGGATGAGCAGCACCACGATATTTGCCTGTGAAGTGGCAATGATCACGATGCTTCACTGCTTTTTCGGTGAATGCTCTGTCACAAATATAACAATTTTTAGCTGCATTAAATGCTCGCTCTCATCGGCTCATTTCTCTGTAATTCAGCATCAACTTTTATAGCTAAAATACGTAGCTGCTAAATAAACCACTCTACACAGTTTTTTCCACGATAAATAGAGGGTTCCGATTTTGAGTTATCATAGCTACATTTCACATAAAATGCAACACTGAATGGTAAATGATTTTATTATATTTTGGTATTTACATCATTGTCATCGGACACTTTTTCCAATAAACACTCAGTATCAGCGTATACAACAAATGGAGCAGTTAGTTGATTTTTGAAATTTTGAAATTTTAAATATTTTTCACTACGATGAGAAAAAATCATTCGACACTTATTGATTAATACACAATCGACCCTATGATTAGGGTAGGCCTCTTTCTTGAAAAAGTGCCACAAACACCTGTCACATATGATTGTTTTACGTTCAACTTTTGAAATTTGTGCACCAACTAAACAAGACAAATTCGATATCCATGTGTAGTGATGCATTCTTTCCTGTTCACCATCGAGGATGTCGTCGTTTTCAATCATGAGAAGGTGAATTGTTCTTTCTTCCTCTTGCAGTGCGGTTGGAGGATTTCTGCTCAAGTAAAGTGGTACAATCCATTTTTTTTCTGATTCTTCGCCACTATCAATTCCATATACATTAATCGACAATTCATTCATTTTCTCAAACTTCGAAATATCTTTTAATTGAAGGTACCAAAGCTTTTCATGACAGTGCTGAAAGAGGGATATGAGTTTGTTCGTTGCTTATCTCGAACGTTACAGCGAGCGGCCATAATGGACCATAAGAAGCAGTAGGCATCGTCTTTATTTTGAACGTTCACGACAGCATGTTTCTTCTTTAATCCATTCAGGTAGTTCAACGAAGCTGGATCCTCCACGCAATGGATTATATTTATTTATGTTCACTTCTAAATTAATTACGTCAAATAATCTCCAGCCTGAGTCTCTTTCCTGGAACTCATCCGCTTTCACNTTATTTCATTTTTTGTACTGAAATATTTTTCTTCTTCAATGAGATGTTCATCTCTATTATTTTCATATTTACACGTTAATACTACATTCACTTTCAAACTTCCTTCTTGTTTCAATGCATTTTTCAAAACGTACACAGAGCATTCGTCTAGCATCATCTAAAAATTTGGGCATGTCTGGATTTTTCACGTTAATGATGACACCGGTTCTCATACGACCCTCAAAACCACTTTGTAAGTCCTCCCATCGGACTCTATCGGTTAAATTACCCCTTAAGTCTCCTCCTATTACTTCCAAGTTTCTGAACCTTGCATAGAACACTTTCAGTCGTCCTAA
>NW_021680487.1:74094-82568 GCF_001412515.2 Diachasma alloeum
TACTAAAGAGCTAGCGGAAAATCAAGGTGAAATTTGTTTATACAGATACATATGTGAGTGTGCCTACGCTTGTACACTCTGTAAAATCTTACGTGATTGGTTGAAAAAGAATCATGTGACTCATTGGAAAATTATTAACAAAATAGCAACATTTTTTGTTCGTGGGAAAAAAAAATAGCTGAAAAATATCCTGGATAACATTTAATCTTTGCGGCGCGATAGGACATCAAAGGGTCTGAAAACTCTGCTCCAGTTTGTCAAACATCATGTTCTTAGGGTTGTGAGTACAACATGCATTCCTAGGTAAACCGGAAAAGTCTATGTAAACAAAAGATTGCGTTCGGACATCTTCCAATGCATTTACATGCTTATCAGTTTGCAGCAGATGGAGATTTTTCGGAAACTCCTACTACAACGTGTAAAATTTGTCGAGGATTATGCCAAATTGATAGGGGTACCTAAGTTTTTGAATGACTGATCCTCTGCCTTTGCAGATATACATACTCCCTCCCCTTCTGAACTCTTCTTTTTAAAATAAATATTTACATATTGATATCGTTATCAACAACAATTTCACAAGAAGGGGGAGCGGCAGATGAGAAAGTACGGGAAATCTCAAGTTCAGACATGTGACAGGAAAATGTTTTTTTAAATAAATATTTACATATTGATATCGTTATCAACAACAATTTCACAGGAAGGGGGGGGGGGCAAACGAGAAAGTACCGGAAAACTCAAGTTCAGACCTGTCAAAGGAAGCCAGGTGTCAATGTTTGAAGAAGAGGAGGAGCCCCTTCTATGATTTCTACCGCAACGAATTAGTTAACCCTTTCACTCACCCCCTCGCGGGGTGGATTGAGTCGTTCCACCGAGAAGGTCCTTTGTAACGCAAAACCGCAAATTAAATTGATTAACCAGCGAATTAACCCTTTCATCACTTCGAGGGAAAAATCGGGAATTAATTAATCAAACCGCGAATTAAACCGCGACCCCGCGAATCAAACCGCGAGTTAATTAACCCTTTCATCACTTCGAGGGAAGGAATTGCGAATTAATTAATCAAACCGCGAATCAATCCGCGAATTAAACCGCGAATTAAACCGCGACCCCGCGAATTAATTAACCCTTTCATCGCTTCGATGGAAGAAATTGCGAATTAATTAATCAAACCGCCAATTAAACCGCGACTCCGCGAATCAAACCGCGAATTAATTAACCCTTTCATCGCTTCGATGGAAGAAATTGCGAATTAATTAATCAAACCGCCAATTAAACCGCGACTCCGCGAATCAAACCGCGAATTAATTAACCCTTTCATCGCTTCGATGGAAGAAATTGCGAATTAATTAATCAAACCGCCAATTAAACCGCGACTCCGCGAATCAAACCGCGAATTAATTAACCCTTTCATCGCTTCGATGGAAGAAATTGCGAATTAATTAATCAAACCGCCAATTAAACCGCGACTCCGCGAATCAAACCGCGAATTAATTAACCCTTTCATCACTTCGAGGGAAAAATCGCGAAATAATTAATCAAACCGTGAATTAAACAGCGAATTAATTGACCCTTTCGTCACTTCGAGGGAAAAACCGCGAATTAATTAGTCAAACCGCGAACCCGCGAATTAATCAACCACCCACCCACTTTCATCTGACCCCCCTACTGGGCCCCAACGACCAGGTCGACGCCAAAAACGTTGTGCCAGAACCCGTATTATTACACTACTCCGATCGATAGAGAATTCAATTCTGAATAAATAACGGCGGTTTCATTCCTTAATCTCAAGTAGGAGCGGAGGAATGAATTTTCAAAAGCGCGGAGAAACCCCGAACGGATCTCCGACTAGTCCAATGAACGTCGGTCTAACATACGAATGTTTGCGATACAGGCTCCATTTTTTATGGAATTTGTGATTTGGGCGTATGAAACTAATGGCGGATATTTAAGGTTCCCCAAGTTTGTGCGGGGGTTGAAAAAGCCAAAAAACTACCCCTGAAAACAGTTTTTTCGAAATAACTCGTGAATAACGCGCTGTGCGTCCAAAAACGTACTACACAAAGTTGNCAAATCGTGAATAACGCGTTGTGCGTCCAGAAACGTAATACACAAAGTTGTAGAGATCAAAATTCTACACAAAAAATATTTAGGGCACTTTACCCCTATTCCCAACCGTTCATCCCCCAGAGCCGCGTGAAGATCAGATGGGAAAAAAAAATGTTTTCCATTNAATATATGTTGCTATTTATATCTTGACATTGAATCAATGAATTTCTTTTTTTTTCCATATTTTTTATTAAAAAATTTACCACAAATTTTGTCTTGATCGTACCCGCGAATCTCCTATGGATTCAAAGTAGAACGCAATTTTCTAGCTCCAATCCCTAAATCCGGCGCCGTGAATGAGAACCTTTTGTGCGAGAGAGAAGTCTCCGTCCACTGATCTATATAAATGGATAGCTGATCCCTACGGCGGCCAGTGAGTTCATTAGAAGGGCAGGCAGCGCCTCCGGATTGTAGTCGGCGAACTAAAATTCTTCCTAGTGAGCATGCCCGGGTTAGTTGTAGGTAGTGGAGCAGTGGTAATTTTGCCGATGCGTTGAGAAATATTACCGAGGATTTTACCGTGTAGGCCAACCAGGATAACAGACGAACTTTCGTCTTCTATTGATAATCCGTGAACACGATGTCATCAATCAACGCGAATGGAGGTTTTAGCATGGAAGAACGTCTAGACTAGTACAATCGTTAGCGATATTGCGTATTTATATATTTTTTAAATATAGTGTGATTAATTGTTTTTCACGACTAATCAATTGCAAAATTATTAACAATTCAATAGATAAACGGTTCGAATAAAACTAAACTTTATTCAAAATAAAAGATTTGTGGAATAGGTTTAAATAAATTTGATAATGATGAAAGTTCTATAGCTATTAACTTACACGAGAAAACACGAAGATTTTCCATTAATTAATCTAATTTCGTTATAGAGCATGTATGGATTGAGGAAGTTGAAAAAAGGGAAACAATTAGTCAATCAAATTGTTTTTGTTCAGAATTTATTGATTGAGCATACTATACTTAGTTTACCTTCTCCAATTATTATTTACAATTTTTGGCTCCCCTTCTGCTCATCCGTGTCGTGATCAGTTTTTAAGTTTCTGAATCAGCAGCAAATGGTCAATGGTGTCATCAATCCTAGTTTTTAATCAAAGAAAAAATTGGATATATAATGTAAATGTCTCCATTAAATTCAAAGTATTTCCGCAACGTATGAATCTAGGGGGGGGGGTACGCTAAAATAGACAAGGACCATCAATTTTCCATCACAATGACCACTCTACCCCACCGCCCCCAAGAAGGCGGAAACCATTTAGTTTTAATAATCATAAGGCATAACGATTAACATTCATAAATTATCACGCAATAACAATTAATTCGATTCCAATGCTCATAAAAGAACTAGAACAGTCACTTAAAACTGTGAAGCTTGAAATACATTAAATATAATTAAGCAGCTCTGAATGCAAAGTTCAACAGGGCTTGAAGGATCATAATCCAAGCCAGTAGACCAGCTTTTAAGTTAGGTGTCAACAATGCTTGAAGCAGCAAAACCTGAATGACTAGATAAGGCCTGAAATCAGGGGTCAACAATGCTTGAAACAGCAAAACCTGAATGACTAGATAAGGTTTGAAATCAGGGGTCAACAATGCTTGAAACAGCAAAACCTGAATGACTAGATAAGGTTTGAAATTAGGGATCAACAATGCTTGAAACAGCAAAACCTGAATCAGTAGATAAACTCAAAATGAAAAATTACTGGTGAGCCCAAACAATTTGTCTTGTCAGGAAATGTCGTATTTTCGTTCCAGTAATGGAAATGGATAGATTCTTTGTTGCAGCAAACATACGAATCTCAATATAATGCATTAAGATGCGCTTCGTGAGTATGTACATGTGATTCATGCAATTATCCAAGCAGAATGTCTCGTGAAAATGTGCCTCTAGTTCTGGAAAGAGTGTTTTCCTCGATGATAATAATTCACGATACGCGGCATTGGCGAGGACAGCTGGAAAATTTGTTTCAATCGGGGGCCTACCCATATTACGATTGCATACTTGTCTGAAGAGTTTCTCTGTAGTAGAACAAATGGTAATGACACTGTCAGAAGGAATTGTCAAGCCACCTCTTGATTTCAAGAGGATCAGAGCAACAGAATTGTTTGTTTTGCGGTGGCGATTTCAGAACCTTACAGCCCTCAAGACATTCAGGACATTTCACTGTTTTAGTCAATTGTCTAACGATGTAGCCAGCAATATAACTAACACAGTTGACTGAAAACTCCGTGAGAGCACTCGGGACTGCCCAAGCAAAATTAAAAAAATCATTCAACTCATCAATGGTGCCATTTCCTTCAACAGAATCATTACTATTTAAACCGAATTTATGCTCTACCACACGATTTTCAACCGCATTATACACATCAAGATTATATCTGTCCATTTTCGCGACCCGTTTGGTTTTACTTGACGAAATGTGTAAAATTTTAGGTTGATCCATGAGACAAGTATTCCCTGTCGTAATTTGTATATCGTGGCGAATGAGGAGTCTCTTATGAGCGGAAATGAATTGCGCGGCGGTTGGGTTAGGACACCAACCACTTCGGCCTCGTATTGCATCGAAAAGTAACTCCAAATGATCCTGGCTCAATTTATACGTCAGCAAATATCTTAGTGGTGCATCCTCCGGCTTAACATATAGGTCAAACAGTGCAATTGTCGATAAAACTGCAGTATAGAACCCTATAAAACCACTTTTTCGGCGGCATTGAAAGATCGGAGTATTATCTGTCAATTTCAACCCGGCTAAATATTCAATCACCTCCAATATTCGCGTGCGCCAAATATGTTCATTTTGCCTCCTCAAAGGACTCTTAAAACCTTTCCCCCACGGACTACGAACATTCAAAAAATCGAAAATTTGATCAATTTTCCGAATGAAATTAACAGTGCCCTCGCAACCTTCAAATTGTGGTAACCGCAAAACATTCCAACAAAATTCTATTGCATCTACTACACTTGAGCTCAACGTTTGTGCTGCTAAATAAACTTTCATAATCATTTTTTTATATTCTAAATGAGTCATACGTAATTTATTCCCTAACCGTAATCCTTCCTCTTGTTGGAGTACAGCTAATTCCTCAATATACTTCCCCTCAATTTTATTATTGTTTCCATCAACGAGAATCTTGAAATCACCTGCAGTATTCCGAATGTTTTTGAGGTCATGACAAGGGTCAATTAGAACATGCACGACAGGTTATCCTTCAATAGGATGAGAGAAATACGGTTTCGCAGAAGAATTCATTGTCATGACCGCTCCCAGTTTCCCAAGTGCAGCAAAATGCTCAACTGTACCATCTAAAGTTAGCGAGACAATTTCAACTCTGGCATTCGCTAATCGAATGAGACATTCTTTAATGAGATCTGCTTTGGTTTGGGAAGACATGCCATCCATAAGAAAAAAAGCTATTGGAAGTTTCCACGATTCATCAAGGGAAACAACCAGAAAAACTAGAGCGTTTTTTGCCACCGAAAATTCAAATTTTCCAGCTGCTCTAACACCAATATCTACGTATCCACGTATTTTCCCATCCCTCAGGCATTGAACACCAGATTTGATGCCCATTTCATCCATCATCATTACACAAATGAGGCGTCTGTCCTGCTTTCTGTACTCTTCACTCTTAATTTTGAGAGTATTAAAACACTCTTCAGAGAACCCAGGCTCTGCGTCTATAGTGCTGTACCAAGAACGTAGAACACTGGGGTGAGGGAGTGCCGCTTCCAGGGTTCCTCGAACATAATTATAAGCCTTGGGCGAATAAAAATGCAATGTCAGGACGAAACACCTCAATTGTGGCGAATATTTCTCCTTAGATCGTTTGCCTTTCTTTCAATTAATTTATAAACAATTAATTATATAGTACATATAAACGTGCGCACTAAGGATAAGCGTAATTATTGAAAAAAAAATGACACGAAATTAACCAGCTAGTGTTATATACTTACCGATGAAAAGATAAATGTTTATTCTTGTCCTTCGTTTTTCCACAAAAATGACACCGCACCATTTTATCAACAAAACCGAATAATTTGGTTGGAGATCGTTCAAAAGACAACTGACCTGGCCAGAGGACGCGGAGCTTTTGAGGTGGAGAACATTTCCACGGCAATTTACCCAACACGTGGCGCGCCACTACGGCACGCATGCGCAATGACGTCATCTTTAGTACCTGAGCTACTATACTGCAGCGCTGGCTGACATTCAATTTACCTCACTTTGAGCATGGTGGGGACATAGGGATCAGCTATCCAGTTATATAGAGATCAGTGGACGGAGACTTCTCTCTCGCACAAAAGGTTCTCATTCACGGCGCCGGATTTAGGGATTGGAGATAGAAAATTGCGTTCAACTTTGAATCCATAGGAGATTCGCGGGTACGATCAAGACAAAATTTGTGGTAAATTTTCTAATAAAAAATATGGAAAAAAAAAAGAAATTCATTGATTCAATGTCAAGATATAAATAGCAACATATATTAGATTCGCTCTGAATAAATAAACAAGTTATTGAAAAAAAACACTGATATTCCGAATTACAAAAAAAAAAATTCATCAACTTCAATTTTTTTAATGGAAAACATTTTTTTTTCTCATCTGATCTTCACGCGGCTCTGGGGGATGAACGGTTGGGAATAGGGGTAAAGTGCCTTAAATATTTTTTATGTAGAATTTTGATCTCTACAACTTTGTCTATTACGTTTTTGGACGCACAGTGCGTTATTCACGAGTTATTTCGAAAAAACTGTTTTCAGGGGTAGTTTTTTGGCTTTTTCAACCCCCGCACAAACTTGGGGAACCTTAAATATCCGCCATTAGTTTCATACGCCCAAATCACAAATTCCATAAAAAATGGAGCCTGTATCGCAAACAATGTGTCTGGCTCAACCGTTTTGGGAAGGATCAGAAGGGTCTGTCTGAGGGTGCCCCGCGAGTGGGTAGTAGGTGGCCGATTAATTGGAGGTTTTAATTCGCGGTTTCAATTCAATTCGCGGTTTTAATTTGTAACGAACATGTGGGGATGTTCGTTAGGAACACTAAAAACGATCTGTAAACAGCGAGACTCCTACAACGTTGAATTAAAATCTGTGAGTAAGAATCCAAGAGCGAGAGAGTGAGAGCCCCTTATCCACTTCCGAGTGGCTTATTTTCGGTTAGAGTTATCGGTTCCGTTTATTAGTAAAGATTAGCAATTACGCGTCTTTGAGGGCCCAGAAAAATTATCGTGAAGAAGGGCCAAAATTATAGAGTCATCCGGTTCTTTTTATGGGGTTCACCCTATTGTTAATCTTGCGGGTAATCGAATAGGTCCGGCTGAAATGCCGGCGCTCCAATTTCGTTGGATTTTCAGGGGTTAATTGGTTACGTTTTTGTTTTGGGTGGAAGGTCGTTCGGAGCGAGTGCAACCATCGTCTTCAACGAATTGCCAGGTTGCGTTTGGGTTTTTGATGAGAGAAACGAATTGAGCAGGAATTAGTAGTGAAGTTATAACAAGTGCCGGTAACTTGTCTTTTAACCCCGAAAATCCCGGAGATCCGATTCGTGGGAAGCGCCGAAGACCCTTCGTAATTATCCGAACGATAATCAGTTCGGCCTAGTCTCGTGTAATAATTAATAAAAAGGAACTAGTTTTGTGTTAGGTGATTAGAGAAGAGTTAAGTGAGATTTGAATAATCGCGCCAGGTCGTGAGAGTCGCGATTAATTGTCGTTAGATTCGCACCTTCGAGGGGCGTGTCCGCACCAATCAAAATTCGGGTGATTGAGCGGTGAATTCCGCGCTCTGAGGTGTCTCGAGACGCTCGTGAGTTCGGCAGTTCGGCGTTGGCCCTTGACCTCACCGGAACTAGTGCCAGTACAGTGCCTATCTTAGGATTATAGTGCCTATATTTGGATCATATTATCTACACGATGGCGAAGAACACCCCAAAGAGGGGTAAGAAACCCAAAGTGAGTTTTTAGTTCGGTTTATTTATTTTTCCGAATTCATTTCGGCTTTTAGTTATTCGACTACGGGGTCTTCAGCCCCGTACGTCGCATTTTATTCCGTTAAAACGGTGATTGTGACGCTTAATCCAAATTGTGAGGTGCCGATTCCCCCCTTTTTTCACTCATGATTGGGTGGTTTTCGTGATTTTTGGTGGGTTATTCAAGGGGATAATTACTCACGTTTAATTGCTAGAGCGCGTCCATTCCCGTTATACGTGGGTTTTTGCGCGTAAGAAATTCCACTCGTGTTCGAATTGAGTTGATTCGCGTAGATAGTTAATTAAAATTAGGGTTTGTGGATCAATGTGCTCGGGGGGCTTCCCTGAGTAATTTATCTCAGGGTTTCCGAAAATTCGCTCT
>NW_021680487.1:84044-86591 GCF_001412515.2 Diachasma alloeum
GCATCAGTTTGTATTTTTCCGCTCCTCATGAAGAAGAAGTACTCCATCCGACGACAACAGGCTTTGAACATACCTCAACAGCGTGAGTTGAAACATAGACTTGAGCGTCTGCTGAAGGATATCGATCAATTGAAAAGGTTCATTCAGTTGAAAAGTGACATTGAAGTGTTGTGCTCAGATTTCCAGAAGACCAAAATCGCAAAATCAACAGCATGAACTTTGAGAAATTCAACAGCGTCTCAAAGAGGGAGAATCTTCCTCTGAGGAAGGCAAAAACTAAATTCGGAGAAAGTGTAATTTTCCATTTGAATGGGGAGCATGCAGTCTTCGCGACGAAAAGAGCAGCCAATTATTTCAATACTGAACCGGAGGGATGGGAAAATTTCCAAGCACTCGTTTCAGAGGGTAAAATGGAGCTGAAATTCCTGGGTGGACAATATAATGACTTTATTCTTGGTCAGTTCTTAAAACCAGCAGCTGCAGATGAGGAAGCTTAACTTACTTGAGGATGGATAAAATAAATATACAATATTTTTATTTTATTTTTTATTAATAAAAAATTTTTACTGAAAAATATTACAATGTACTGGTTAAAAAAATGAATAAATCTGATTTTTAATTGAAAATTGTGTTATTTTTTCAAATATTTGAAGAATTATTACAATCCCCACAATCGCTCATCATCGGAGGTGGTCCATCAAAAGCATCATCATTGTTATTTGGGTAATGTTTCCAACAACGTCTGCATTTTGCAATCTCCCTGTCAGCTCTCATAGCATCAGTCAACTAGTCCCAAGCCTGATTAATACTGGATGCGGTGGTGAAACTCACGAATGAATGGGGCAGATATGCAATATCCTCAGGATCCATTAAATTCAAGTTCTTCAATTGATAGTAAATCTTGATAGATCGATCAGTCGATCGTACTATTCTCTTCTTCAGTATCCAGTTTTTGAGTTGTTCAACAGTTTTTTGAGCACATACCTTGGGTTCATCCAAGTAACTATGGAAAGGACATGTACGATTCGGTAAATATTTGAAGTGAGGGAGTGAGGGGCAATCATCATAGCATTCTTCAATATTCACTACTAGTGGTGCTAATACAGGAGCGGAAATTTTTTGCAACCACTCTTTTTTATTTTCACCTTTCACATAAATTTTACTTATATTTTCCCACTCTTGCACAAATTCTCCAATCTGATCATAGGATCTACCTCCGTAGTACCAAGAAAGTCCGTGATGATGACGCTCGAGCCACAGATTCACACTTCTATATTTTGCTGGTAAACTGGAGAATGCGAATGGGGGGTTGAAAAGCACACTGCCGGCTCCTTAGCTCCGGAATACAAAACTGTGTATGCAAACTCTTTCACGATGAACTCGTTGAAGAGCGTTTGAAAACCTTGTACATCCACGAGTAGCTCCATGGCGACTGATATTTTATAACCTTCGACGATTCAATTTATACACTTACCGCAACCAATTTTAAACAATTTTTCTCACCCCACCACTTATGGGATGATAATTCACCACTCGATCATGCAAAATTAGGCAGTAAGCAGCAGTGCCCGTGGGAATACTTATTCTCATTTCAAATTCTAAACAGACATCCACCGGTCCAAATTTCAAAGATTCATTTTGTTTAGAACAATCATTCACCACTAGTGGGGTAATCGTTGAAAATAGTGCTTTACTTAATAAAGGGTTATTCACTTGCTGATCATAATATGATGATTGAAATTTTGAATACATATCATAAAGTATAGAATACTGATTCTTAGCTATATCTACATTTATATTTCCATATGGATAACATTGGGAATTTAGGAATAATTTAACATCTGCAATACTGCAATGGTCAAAATTGCTAGCATTTTTCTTATCCTTATTTTTTTGTGCTGTTTGAAAACCCAGAATAACATAACGTGGCCCCCCTAAAATGTGTAGCCTGATGCGAATTTCGTCGCTATTATCAAGCCCTGTGGAGGCATATGGCTGATGCGCATGAATCTCATAGTGAGCGATGGATTCTTCAAACACCGGCGGGGTTCTGATATTCAGGCTTTCTTCCAAGGTATCCAACAAGAGAATAAAATTTTTATCTGACAAAAACGTTTTTTCCACTTTTTTGCACGTCCAGGCCGAGACTCTTGAGGAACTTCACGTTCTGAGATGTTAGCACCTTGGAGCCAGCGTGAGAACTGATTGATGCGATCCATGGCTGGTTATTTTTATAGGAATAGCCAATCTTGCGATTATATACAATACCCATGGCTACGAAATGGTCTTGATGTGTAGCCTGATGGTGATTTTTTCACCCCTAAAATTCACCAAGTCACCGTCGTGATCGACAATTCGGAGCTGTAACTCAGCTATTGTTCTGACAGACACTGGTAAATAAATAACTTGTGATGGTACTTCTATGATTTTATATCCAGGTGGCACCACTGGAAAAAATTCATGAATTGTATGAACTTTATCACTATTGTTGTACGCTCCCGTAGTGATATTACATTCGACTCGTAAGGTATTCACTTTGAGAATGGC
>NW_021680487.1:87732-87951 GCF_001412515.2 Diachasma alloeum
TTGTTGTGGAGATGGAGTTCAGTACACATCCCAACGGTTTACCCGTCATTAATTTTGATTCAGTGACTGCGAAAGATGCTAATCAACCGAGACGGCATGGCTCATTGGTGCCAAATACCATTCCCGCAGTTTTCTGTGGTCCATCAAATTGTGGAAAAACGAATGCCCTATTGAGCCTCATAATTCATCCGAATGGTTTAAGATTTTCAAACATCTACG
>NW_021680487.1:88068-88358 GCF_001412515.2 Diachasma alloeum
ATTCTTTATTTATATTTGATGATGTGGCCTGCGAGAAGCAAAATAATATTAAGGCATATTTTTGTATGGGGAGACATAAAAATGTTGACAGTTTTTATTTATGTCAATCGTATGCTCCCATTCCAAAACATTTAGTGCGTGACAATATTAATTTTTTGGTATTATTCAAGCAGGACGAAATGAATCTAAGACATGTTTATAATGATCATGTCAATACAGATATGTCATTCGAAAAATTTAAACAATTGTGTTCCACATGTTGGAAAAATAATTATTCGTTCCTAGTAATC
>NW_021680487.1:88466-92360 GCF_001412515.2 Diachasma alloeum
ATGAGTTTTATTTGCTTCCAAAACTCGAGGGGTGAAACCCAGAAGTCGACCTATCGAATTTCGAGGTCTCAAGTCCAATTTTTTATTGCAAAACAATTCACTTCGCAGAGTATAATTATTGCTTTTGATATTTATAGCAATATCACTTTTTTCCACACTTTTCACAATAAATTTCGCAATGTCATCAATTTCATAACTCCCCGTTGGAATAGTGATAACTGCGTCTCCTATGTGTAATTTATTATTGCTCGTATCGACGTTCGGGATGGAACTGAAAGTCAGAAATTCCACTAGGCCGAGAACATAATTTTTCTCAGGTGAANGCAGCTAATGATTCTCCATTCAATTCAACACGTCGAATGACACTCTGACACCATTCTTGAAAAATTCTCACGATGATACTATAGTTTCATCCTTGAAGAATTCTCACGATAATACTATAGTTTCAGGCATTGATAATTCTGGGCGAATTATCTAGCACTGAAGAAGAAGTAAATGTTATCGATGCTGACACTCTAGTAGGAAAATATTTAGCGCTAATCCATACACCAAAATGGGACAAGGCTTATGGTGTTCGACAACTTACTCATAATTTCATAATTGGAGATTCGCCCATTTATTTTGAGGATGAATTTATTAAAGTGAAAAGCATGAAATACGCTTGCATCAAAGGATTACTGGAGCTTCTTTTCATGAAAAGTCCTGATCCCAATTTGATTGATCAAAATGATATTGATGCATATAAAAATATCATACTTGCAACTAATGGGCATCAAAGAAACTATAAACCTCGAGGTGGCATTCAAGAGACGAAGGGTGAGAAATATGGAAAATATATTTCACAGTTTTCCGGATCCAGGTATACCGGCACCGGGCTTCTACCTGCATTTATGTCTTCGATTACTCGTAGCTTCACAGGGGGCAGGAAATCCGAGTCATGATAATGAAATTATTTCAATTATTGAGGAACTTCGGGAGGCTGAAATCATATATTAGAGTATGCATATTGCAAACTACTATCATTTGCGAAATGAGTGTTGACGTGTTCGGTCGTCACTTAACCTCTGATAGCGGCTCCTATAATCGAGGCCCGCCAGGCGTTGGATATAAACTCACTGAAGAAGGCAACTATGATCTCCTTAATAAGAGATTAAGTAATATTGCAACACCAGTGGACCCCCATGATGCTGTTACACTTGAGACTTTGAATAAAAAAATCAACGACTTGCAAATTGATGTGAAAAGAAAGTGTGCGGATATTAATAGACGAATTGGCAGATTAATGAAAATAGTGGAAAAAATACCAAGTGCACCTGTATTGCCAAAAATACCCGAGTATTCTGTGAATAATGTCAGAAAATAAATTGGATGTTGTGACAGAATTGCATCGTCCAGCCCAAAGAAATTATCCCCGACGACGAGTTAATATTCGTGATCTGGATGAGACATGGCAGGCAGATTCAGTGGATATGACGGCTTACGCAAAGAGCAATAGTGGACATAAATTTTTGCTCACTGTAATAGATAATTTTTCAAAATTTGCGTGGGCTGAGCCGATAAGGAGGAAAAATGCCCAAGATGTCACGAGAGCTATGAATTCCATTCTCCAACAGGGGCGTGTGCCCAAACATTTACACGTTGATGGTGGAAAGGAATTCTACAATTCAGAATTTCAAGCATTAATGAAGAAATATAATATCAATTTATATTCCACATTCAGTAATTTGAAGGCTTCTATATGTGAGCGATTCAATCGAACATTGAAGAGTAAAATGTGGTTTCAGTTCAGTTTACGTGGAAATTACAAGTGGATTGATATGTTGCCAGAACTCGTACGGGAATATAATCATAGAAAACATCGAACTATTCGTATGAAGCCTGCCGATGTGACAAAAAAAATGCCCAGAAATTACGTCTTCTCTACGCCGACTTTCGGGTGAATCGAAGACAGCCAAAGTTTCACGTGGGTGATATATGTTATACTGTTAAAAATATTCTTCAAAATTAGTACCCAAATAGGCACGCTGCTATTTCCGCACCCAATTGGTCCCCAAATTTTGGAGCCTGATGGCATAGAGATTTACCGAGCAGCGGACAGAGTTCGCGCGCGCTTGACCTTCAACATTGTAGTAAATTTCTACATTGCCACTCGAAATGCACTNGTATTGCTGCGAATTTTCTTGACTCCATTTTCTCAACTTTATTATGATTTTTGAATTGCCCCGATTGTTGTGATGCTATACGCCCGCTCCTTTGACTTCAAATTTTTGTCAACTCGATTTTTCAAACTTCATGATCATCTTTAGGATGTTTTTTTTTTGAGNTCACGGACCGGCTATGAAAATGGGTAAATTATTTCAAAATTACGGATGATCAAGCTCACACATTTCCGATCCAACCACGAGGCGGTTTTTGAGAATTTGTAGAATGGAGACTCATAAAATTGATATGAATTAACAAATTTAGATTCATTTTATGCTACATTAATGGTCTATGGATTCTATATTTTAGGTTAATGTGGTTTTCAAATTAAATGGAGCAAAAAAAAGCATTCAAAATTTTTATTCATGTTTTTTATTTATATTTTACTATCCCTNTTTTTTTTTTGAGCGGATTGTCTGATCTGCAAGTTTTACGAATCAGTGCGTGGCGGCCATTTTCTGATTTCATAACTTTTTTAAAAAATAATTTGTACTTAGTACAATAGCTTTATCTCGATTTCAGATTTTTTTTTGTAAAGAAATCAACGGTCGCACCCGCTCTTGGCGAGTTTTTTTTTACAAAAGACTTTTTGTTTTTTGGGAGATTTCACACATTTTTGTAAAGTCGTGACAGTTTCTTCTGTATTGTTATCGGACAATAAAGTCAGTGATGAATATCGGAATTTACCATTTATTTTGGTTTTCTATGACTCGATAGTAGTTGAATCATTCCGGAAATACTTGGGATTTAAGAGAGAATTTCGAGAATTTTTTTTTCGAATTCCTTTTTTATTCTTTGATTATTTTCCGTGAGAAGAAGGGAAAATTAACAAGTGTAGGATTTTTTAAATGTTTTGNGATTTCGAGAATTTTTTTTTTGAATTCCTTTTTTATTCTTTAATTATTTTTCGTGAGAAGAAGGGAAAATTAGCAAGTGTAGGATTTTTAAAATGTTTTGACTCTTTGTTTATCTTTTTTTATGTGCAATTCTCTCGGAATTGAGGGATTCTAGGGGAAGTTTGAAAAATTCGATGATTTTTTTTTCAATTTTATGGATTTTCTTAAAGAGATTTTTTCTCTAATTTCCTCCTTATTTTTTTAATATTCGTTTCTGACATGATTGAAACATTAATAAGTGTAGGATTTTTTTTAATGATGCGACTCTTGGTTTATGTTTTTTTGATGTGCAATCATCTAAAATTCAAGAATTCCATGGGAAGTTTGAAAAATTTGATAATTTTTTTTTTCAATTTTATAGACGTCCTTATGAAAAAAATATCGTCTGATGAAATATTGATATTTAGTCTTGAAAACACTTATTGCAGAGATTTTTGAGAATTTATGTTTGAAAATTTTTTTGATTTTAAGAATTAATAAAAACGAGATTTGAATTATTTTGATTTGATATTTCACTTCTAATTTATTAATTCGCAATTATTTCGGAAGTGAGTGAACTTAAGGATGTTTAGCCAGTGTCGGTAAATTGTCAGTAAATGAAATTTTTTTCATCCCTGGCGATCCAGGAGCCACGGGATTTGCGTGGCTGTTGCGTGGCTATTAGGATTGTCATTTTTNCGAGCAATTTCCCGAATTGACTCCCCCCTCTGCCGCTCCCTCTCGCTCAATGAGAAAATGATGGGGCAAAACGGGTTTGTTTATCGTTTTCCGACTTGACATCCCTCCTCTCGCTCAT
>NW_021680487.1:92557-94557 GCF_001412515.2 Diachasma alloeum
GGGGAAATGATATCTGAAAACACAATAAAAGTGGATAGACGAATTATTAGTTTATATTTGCACTGTTTATAACATTGTTTTCTATCAATTGATTAAAATTCAAGTGAGTGTATTTAATGATGGCGGCAGTGTCGACATCCCAACGGGGTCGGTCAAGTCGACAGCAGTNTCATCCTAAAGATGAGCATGAAGTTTGAAAAATCGAGTTGACAAAAATTTGAAGTCAAAGGAGCAGACTTTGTATGGCATTACAAAAATCGGGGCAATACAAAAATCATCATAAAATTGAGAAAATCGAGTCAAGAAAAATCGCAGCAATACAAAAAAAATCAAAATAAAAAAATCGAGTTAATAAAAATTTGAAGTCAACGAACTTGGCGTGCGACAACATAAAAATCGCGCCAAGTTCGTTGACTTCAAATTTTTATTAACTCGATTTTTNCTGCTGTTCGATTGAGAATTGAATTTCCCATACAGCAACCCCCATTTCATCTCTTAATCTCTGTAATCAAAAAATAAAAACTGCGACGAAAGTCGCGGCGCTATGAAAAACTTGATGGATAACTCGCCCGCTAATTAAAAAATCGTCTCTCCCCTCCTAATTAACATTAAAGAATAAAACTACTGCTGTTCGATGGAGAATTAAATTCCCCATCCAGCGACCCCCGTTTCATCCCTTAATGTCTGTAATAAAAAAATAAAAACTGCGACGCAATTTACGGCGCTATGAAAAACTCAATGGATAACTCGCCCGCCAATTAAAAAATCGTTTCTCCCCTCCTAATTAATGTTCAGGAATGAAACTAATGCTGTTCGATGGAGAATTAATTTCCCCATACAGCAACACCCGTTTCATCCCTTAATCTCTGTAATCAAAAAATAAAAACTGCGACGAAAGTCGCGGCGCTATGAGAAACCCAATGGTTTCTCGGCGCAGAGTGCCACCCCAATAATTCGCCCGCTAATTAAAAAATCGTCTCTCCCCTCCTAATTAACATTAAGAAATGTAACCAATGCTGTTCGGTGGAGAATTAAATTCCCCATCCAGCAACCCTCGTTTCATCCCTTAATCTCTGTAATCAAAAAATAAAAACTGCGACGAAAGTCGCGGCGCTATGAGAAACCCAATGGTTTCTCGGCGCAGAGTGCCACCCCAATAATTCGCCCGCTAATTAAAAAATCGTCTCTCCCCTCCTAATTAACATTAAGAAATGTAACCAATGCTGTTCGGTGGAGAATTAAATTCCCCATCCAGCAACCCTCGTTTCATCCCTTAATCTCTGTAATCAAAAAATAAAAACTGCGACGAAAGTCGCGGCGCTGTGAAAAACTTGATGGATAACTCGCCCGTTAATCAAAAAATCGTCTCTCCGCTCGTAATTAATATTTAGGAATGAAACCAATGCTGTTCGGTGGAGAATTAAATTCCCCATCCAGCAATCCCCGTTTCATCCCTTAATCTCTGTATAAAAAATGGAAGAAATTGTCATGAAAATCTCAGCGTAGTGAGAAAAATAATCGTTTTTAATTAAGGAATGAAAGAAGGGCACTTCGACGGAGAATTAAATTCTCCATAATTAACCTACTTTCATCACTTAATCTATGTAACAAAAAAATGAAAACTGCCATGAAAGTCAGGGGCCAATAAGAAGAATAATTTTTTCGCGGTGCACACTGACTGTTCACCATTCATCCACGAATTAAAAATTCACTTCTCCCCTCCTAATTAAAATTAAGGGATGAAAATATGGCACTTCGATGAAGAATTAGTGTGAGCCACGAAATAGTATATTTCAGCACGTGTGGGGCAATATCGTCTTTAACGTGTGTGGGGTTTACAGTATGAGCCGAAGGCGAGTGATGTAACCACACACGTTAAGGACGAAATTTCCCAACAAGTACTGAACAAAATTTTATGTCACGAAGCCTGAAACCGGCTGAATTAGACACGAGACGCGAAGCGTCGAGTGTGTAATCCAGCCGGTTTCAGGCATGAGTGG
>NW_021680487.1:94652-95110 GCF_001412515.2 Diachasma alloeum
GCCCCTTTTTCATCCCTTAATCTCAATTAGGAGGGGAGAGGTGAATTTTTAATTACCGGGAGTCACTGTGTGCCGCACAACAATTATTTTTCTTACTGCACTGTGATTTTCATGACAGTTTCTTGCATTTTTTACAGAGATTAAGGGCTGAAGGAGGGTTAATTGATGGGGACTATTATTCTCTATCGAACTGCCCTTTTTTCATCCCTTAATCTCAATTAGGAGGGGAGAGACAAATTTTTAATTCGCGGGCGAGTTATCCATTAGGTTTTTCATAACGCCGCGACTTTCGTCGCAGTTTTTATTTTTTGATTACAGAGATTACCCCCTCCACGGGGTTCCCACTTTGTCGTTCGTGAGGGGGCTCGGTCGCGGGTGGTGGGGGTCTTAAGGACTACCGCCGCTCGCGGTCGCTAAGAGGAACCCACCCAATCCATGTGTGTGAGCGGCGTAAGCCA
>NW_021680487.1:96502-96703 GCF_001412515.2 Diachasma alloeum
AGTTAGAGCAGGGACGCAAAAAGTGCCCACTTCTCTGTGCTGATAGGCGACCGATCACTCTCTGTTCTGAAAGCCTGCAACTTCAGACTGCACTGCGGGATTCAAAAAGCAACTGTCAAGCTGCTTGTGAAAGACCGCGGTGAAAGTCAGAAGAAGGATACATAGAGGTACCAGAAAAGTAGTCATCATTATGGCTGCAAC
>NW_021680487.1:96835-97039 GCF_001412515.2 Diachasma alloeum
CTATTAAGGGCCTCAGTGGTTGTGGCAGAATCTATCACGCAAACACTCAGGAGAAAATTAGATCTTGCATTGTTATTAAAGGACTAGACTCTTTCTTCTGTTCACAGGTTAGTGAGGGAGACCTGGCTGTGGAACAAGTAGATGTGGGCCTGGGACAAGGCGAGGAAATGAGCTTGGTTGTAGGGTCAGTTTACATGCCCTATG
>NW_021680487.1:97250-99745 GCF_001412515.2 Diachasma alloeum
GGCATTAACGGCAGGGGGGAAAGCCTCCAGGAATTCATAATGGGGACCGGTCTAAATATCCCTAATAGGGGGTCAGAACCGACCTTTATAGATCGGAGACGACAGGTGGTCAAAGATATCACTCTGGGGACGGATAGAGTGGCAGACATGATTGGAGGCTGGAGGGTCTCAAAGGACCTCTCAGCGTCCGATCATCAAACCATAAGAATGTCCATCCACACAGTGAAAGAAACGGAATGGGTGAGAAACCCAAGACGAACAAACTGGGGAAATTACCGAGAGAGTCTATCTGACAATCTCAGGGATATCATCCTCAGATTTAACAACAAAAAGCAGCTGGAGGAGGCTTCGATTGCCCTAAACCAGGCCATCATGNTCGTAGGGATATCATCCTCTGATTTAAGGGATCATTCTGGTTTAAAATTTTTCAAAAATCGATTTTTTTTTCATTTTCGGAAAGGATACACATTCAAAAGTATTGTGTAAAATTTTTAGAATATTTGGAGATGTCTAACTATGACTAACTCGGACATTTTCTTGACCGCGGGACGCAACCGACCTGCAGCCCTCTTACTACCTGTGCGCGCTCGGCCGACCCGTCTCTTGTCTAATCCGCTTTCTGTTTCCATTCATTCAAACAGCTGCTCAGTTCGGTTTTCGTTAGATTTTTGANAACGGGCCAAGACCATACAAGACTTAGCCTAATCAATGATCGACCCTTTATAGGTAAGACGGATAGAATTCCTAGGAAGTATCACATCAGGAACACTTTCAGAACGAGTATACCACCCAGACAGGAGTGGCTANTATTTTTTTTCGGTGTTTTTGATGATCTCCAATTACATAAAATGTAAAGACTGCGACGGAGAAGTTTCGTTCACTAAATTAAGTGAAGATAAGATTTTTTCATGATTTTTCACTAAAAAAATCTTTAAACGCGTTTTTCTCAAAACTACATTTTTCCGGTCGGCGGCGGTGATTTCTCCGTAACCACTGAACCGATTCTCTTGAAATTTTAACCACATATTCTCCACATAAATAGCTCTCCNCATCAGGAACACTTTCAGAACGAGTATACCACCCAGACAGGAGTGGCTAGACTCGGAACTTCAACCAGGACCAAGAGAGGACTACTGGTTTACGGACGCCTCTGGCTTCAATGAAAGTTTTGGGGCAGGCATCTACCGTCTGAAAGATGACTTTGGAGAGAGTTTTCGACTGGGCCACCATTCAACCGTTTTTCAAGCAGAAATGCTGGGCATATTTACGTGTGCAGAGTATCTGAACGCGAGAGACACAAGTAGGGTGAAAATATTCATCTGCAGTGACAGCCAGGTGGCGATTCACGCCCTGGAAAAACCCACTACAGAGTCACAGGTGGTGTGGAAATGCATGCAGGCATTGGACGCACTGGGTAAAAACAACCAGGTTACCGTAACCTGGCTACCAGGCCACCATGGGATTCTGGGTAATGAAGTTGCAGATAAGCTGGCCAAGGAGGGTACAGAAA
This sequence comes from Diachasma alloeum, assembly GCF_001412515.2. Taxonomy (NCBI): domain Eukaryota; kingdom Metazoa; phylum Arthropoda; class Insecta; order Hymenoptera; family Braconidae; genus Diachasma; species Diachasma alloeum. Next base: position 98,761 of record NW_021680487.1, read on the forward strand.
GGGTGCCCTCACACGGCCTGCTTGGCATGCCCTTCGCAGTGGGAAAAACTGTTATTAAAGAACATTTCCGGCGAGATCATGTCAGGCGTTGGGAGAAAGTTGGGATCTGCAGACAAGCAAAACTGCTTATGAGGGGGCAACTAAGAGATAGAACCAGAAAGTTTCTGGAGCTGCACAGAGGGTATCTGAGGGTAGCAATGGGGCTCCTCACGGGTCATACAGCTCTCAGAGCTCATCTGTTTAAGATGAAACTTGCAGAACAAGAAGACTGTAGACTGTGCGGAAGCGATAAGGAGGGCGTCATCCACATTTTATGTGAGGGCCCTCTATTAGCACTCCGTCGCTATAAAATCTGGGGCCAGGCTTTCCTGGAACCAGAGGACTTACAACAAGCGGCTGTCACCAACCTTATTAGCCTAGTGAGAAACACAGGGCTGGGGCTGTGTGACTGACCGAAACTAAGGCGGATGTTACAAAAGATCTTATGATTTAGGTGAATCTGGGCGCTCTAAGTGACCAGCCGCGCATATTCTAATTCTAATTCTAATTCTACAGAGATTAAGGGATGAAACGGGGGTTGATGGATGGGGAATTTAATTCTCCATCGAACAGCATTAGTTTCATTCCTTAATGTTAATTAGGAGGGGAGAGACGATTTTTGGATTAGCGGGCGAGTTATCGTAAAGCGCCGTAAATTTCGTCGCAGTTTTTATTTTTTTATTACAGAGATTAAAGGATGCAACAAAGGTTGATGGATGGGGAATTTAATTCTCCATCGAACAGCATTGGTTTCATTCCTTAATATTAATGAGGAGGGGAGAGACGATTTTTTAATTAGCGGGCGAGTTATCCATTAGGTTTTTCATAACGCCGCGACATTCGTCGCAGTTTTTATTTCTTGATTACAGAGATTAAGGGATGAAACGGGGGTTGATGCATGGGGAATTTAATTCTCCATCGAACAGCATTAGTTTCATTCCTTAAT
>NW_021680487.1:101822-116851 GCF_001412515.2 Diachasma alloeum
GATGAAACGGGGGTTGATGGATGGGGAATTTAATTCTCCATCGAACAGCATTAGTTTCATTCCTTAATATTAATTAGGATGGGAGAGACGATTTTTTAATTAGCGGCCGAGTTATCGTAAAGCGCCGTAAACTGCGTCGCAGTTTTTATTTTTTTATTACAGAGATTAAGGGATGCAACAAAGGTTGATGGATGGGGAATTTAATTCTCCACCGAACAACATTGGTTCCATTGCTTAATATTAATTAGGAGGGGAGACACGATTTTTTAATTAGCGGGCGAGTTATCCATTATGTTTTTCATAGCGCCGTAAATTGCGTCGCAGCTTTCATTTTTTTATAACAGAGATTAAGGGATCAAACGGGGGTTGATGGATGGGGAATTTAATTCTCCGTCGAAAAGCGTTGGCTTCATTCTTTAATGTTAATTAGGAAGGGAGAGACGATTTTTTAATTAGCGGGCGAATTATCGGGAGTCACTGCGCCGAGAAACCATTAGGTTTTTCATAACGCCGCGACTTTCGTCTCAGTTTTTATTTTTTGATTTCAGAGATTAAGGGATGAAACGGGGGTTGATGCATGGGGAATTTAATTCTACGTCGAAAAGCGTTGGCTTCATTCTTTAATGTTAATTAGGAAGGGAGAGACGATTTTTTAATTAGCGGGCGAATTATCGGGAGTCACTGCGCCGAGAAACCATTAGCTTTTTCACAGCGCCGCGACTTTCGTAGCAGTTGTTATTTTTTGATTACAGAGATTAAGGGATGAAACGGGGGTTGCTGTATGGGGAATTTAATTCTCCATCGAACAGCGTTGGTTTCATTCCTTAATATTAATGAGGAGGGGAGAGACAATTTTTTAATTAGCGGGCGAATTATCGGGAGTCACNCATTGGCGGGCGAGTTATCCATTAAGTTTTTCACAGCGCCGTAAATTGCGTCGTAGTTTTTATTTTTTTATTACAGAGATTACGAGATGAAACGGGGGTTGTTGAATGGGGAATTTAATTCTCCATCGAACAGCATTGGTTTCATTCTTTAATGTTAATTAGGAGGGGAGAGACGATTTTTTAATTAGCGGGCGAATTATTGGGGTGGCGCTCTGCGCCGAGAAACCATTGGGTTTCTCATACACGGAGAAAAAAATTTCAGAATTGTTCAGGAGAAATTCAGGTAAAAATTACCGTGCCGTCTGATAAAGTGGGTTCAATTGCGTAGGACCAGAAAAATTCCGGTGCTGCATAGTAAAAATTCCGGTACCGCACAATAAAAGCTTGATCCCTGACTGTTTTCTATTACATGATAAATTACATTCAATAATTAAAAATGAGTAAACATTGTTATTCAGCATATCATTTTATTAATTTTATTTTAACCTCTCCTCCATATCCTGTCTCCCATATTAAAAGCAGAATGCGCGGCAAACGTATGTGGAACGTTTGACAGGACAATGTATCTCTACAGCGTTATACACCTCATGAAGAGAAAATAAACGGCACTTATTTTATTTCTTAACCGTTTTATCACAACACTAATTAATATTTCACTGAATTAATATCATGAAAAACATTAACCTGGGGTTTCAGTAAGGAGATATGTGAGAGAGGAGGCTAGAGGAGGCGACGGAATAAATCATCTGGTCACGTTCAGGTGATGTTCGCGGCTGCGGGGGGGGGACGAAGAGTGCCGAAATCTTACGAATGCGCGATCGGGTCCTAGGATTCTGGTAGAACACCGTAAAAATTTGCCAGCCAGTGTCATAATTTTTCTCGTATTTCTCGTAAAAATCCACTGTCGCTTCGATTTTACCGTGCTGTACAAGAATTTTTCCCCGCATTTATCCGAAAAATGACTCGTGCAACAGTACTTTTTCCTACTCTTTGCGGTACATTTCGCCTGGAAAGACCAGCTGAACCCACTTTACTGTGCGAGCACGGTAATTTTTCTCGTACATTTCTCTCCGTGTAGCACCATGACTTTCGTCGCAGTTTTAATTTTTTTATTACAAAGATTAAGGGATGAAACGGGGGTTTATAGATGGGGAATCTAATTCTCCATCGAAAAATCCTTGTCTCATCCCTTAATATTAATTAGCGGGCAAATGAATCAACGGAAAAACATAAAGTAAACATTGAGGACAAGGAGGACACAAACCCCCCTTCGAACCTACCCCTGTGACAGCGAGACTGCTATAGGGCTTCTAGCAGAAGTTTTCCCTGCCCAGGGTACCCCCACTCTACGTAATTCCCACTCATATGCTTGTCCCCCACTCCAAAAATCCATGGATATTCTTCTTCTGGCCCTACTGCCGAGTTACCGGCGCAGGCAGCTCGCCCAGCCGTCAGAATCGACCTTGGCGCCGCACCGCTGTTGGTGTCTCACTTATTCTGGCTGCGACTGCTGTCGACTTGACCGACCCCGTTGGGATGTCGACAATGCCGCCATCTCCCGGCATTCCCCCTACGGGACTTGTATTATCATTATATATACTCACATTAATTTTAATCAATTGATAGAAAACAATGTTATAAACAATGCAAATATAAACTAATAATTCGTCTATCCACTTTTATTGTGTTTTCAGATATCATTTCCCCCTTTTTAGCCCCAGAAAATGACAATCCTAATAGCCACGCAACAGCCACGCAAATACCGTGGCTGTAACGTGGCTTCTGGATTCCCAGGGATGTTCAAGGAAAATTCTGTATGTTTGGTGGCTAAAAGCATCACATATGAAACTAACTTTTTCGATGTTCAAAATAAAATAGTCGCAATAGTCTTAGCAGAAATGAATGAACAAATTTTTCCTTATACACGGGTGCTTATGGGATTTATGTCCAAATTGATAATTCGCCTACTAGAAGACTCTAGAAATAGAAATAAAAATAGATGGTAATGTGTAAAACTATACTGAATCCAATGGCCTGAAAAAAATCTGGGGTACCGGGGCAAACACAGGAAATATTTGAATGATTTTATCCCATATAAGCGCATGTTAGCGCATGCATTTGGTGCATATTCCCTACTTCATTTCTAAATAATGAACATGGATTGGTGGATTGAAATTTGTATCGAAGTAAAGGGAATATCTTCATCTCTAAGTTAAAAAAAAAATCAAAGTTTTCTTGAATACTTGCGGGTTTGGATAAACATCCTTAAGAAAAAAAAATTTTTACGTGGACACGTCTTTCATTTCATGCAGGGGACACTCTGCTTTCTAGCCACCGAGGAGGGACTATTAAAGAGGCGCAGCATTATGGGCTTTTCTGTCCGGAGAATTGTTGGGTGATGTTGGGTGAAGGTTTGCAGTTTACTGTCCTACCATTTGAGTTTCCGAAAAGAACAGTCGGTAACTGTTTCTGGTGGCTCAACGCTACGGATGGCTGTTTGGAAATCTGGAATGACAGTTTGTTCTACTCTTGAAAATTTTGGCTCTCATTTACAAGTTGATATTCAAATATAATTGTGGGCAAATTGGAACGTTAAAAGATATGGAAGTTTAGTAACGAATGAAATGATAAAACATGAGTATGAATATTATTAAGGATGATGAAGTTAAATCAATCGGGGATGTCCGTATCTATACTGTGGTTTTCGTATTCATACTTTTGTCATTTTTTCAACAAGGGATCATTGTAGTACAATAGTATATTTTTGAATAATAGTGCGCTATGCCCCTGTAGAGAAGCGATTATCGTGAGATGGTCCTATGTTTCAACATATTTTGAACATATTTTGCTTAAAATTTTGAAGGTAATAAACAAACCGGACCAATGATAGGCGGAATATGGTGACAAAATATAAATAATGACGGTTTATTACCTACTCAAATAGTCCAGTCGGCGGTCGAAAAAAAACGAGCGCGTTATCAACTTTTCGCCCAAATTCAAGGATTTCGATCATTTTTTTTTTTCAAACTGCTCGGAATCAAATTTCAAAACATATCATATAAAGCCAAGCTGGGGTTTTGATTTTTATTTTTTTTCAGTCACTTGAGGAGCGCATATCTCGGAAACTATTGAGAAGTTATCGAGACATGCTGTGGGAAAAATGCGCGGAATTCCCCGACGAATCAAATAGTTTTCAAATTCTATTGGAGTTCTATCGGAATTTTATCGAGAAATTCTATCGGTTTTTGCGTTAATTATATTAAAATTATGCATTTTTTTCGGGAGTCTTTTATTTATTCGTAGAAAAATGTCTATGCATGTTGATTTTTCTCTATGATTTATTCTATTTGGTTTTTTTCTATATAACAATTCGTGGGCGAAACTTTCCAAAGTTTTTTCCACTGTATTTTTATTTGTTTTTCAAATGAAATCCAAGAAGTAAAAATGGAAAATTCACCACCAAGATTTCTTCTATAATAAATCCCAATAGAATAAGTCACGTAGTAAATCAACATCTATAGACATTTTTCTATGAATGAATATTCGCTTAAAAACGCCCGAACAAATTGCATAATTTTTCCTAGAATCGGCGCGAAAGACAGATAGAATTGTAATGGAACACCAATAGAATTTCTTAGAGAAAGCACCAGGTTTTTGTATTAGATCTTGTCATACATGATTTCGTGAAAAAAATGAAAATATATGCATTCGGTACATTATTGCTGTCCGTTTCAAAACTATCGCCATCTTTTTCTGATGCGTCGATTTTACCAACCGGAGTTTGAAATGGCCAAAAAGTACGTAGGGGCAGCACAAAAACCTGGAAAATTTTGCCGGACAGAAAATACATACTTTTTCTATTGAGACATTTGTTATAAGAATTCCTTGAGATGAATTTTCTAAGTTTTTTCCATTTCATTTTTCTTCTTATTTCCTTAACAAAAAAATTTGGAAAATATGAGTCCAGAAATTTTTATAGAAAATATTTGAATAAAATGAAATTATGAGATGTATAGGACAATCAAATTCTATCGATTTGTTGATAAAATATTTGCTGCTGTACATTTTGATGAAAAAAAATCGCAAAGGCGATGAGGAATCTTTCAATAGAATAGGCCAAAAACTAATAAAAAGTTCAATAGAAATCTAATAGTTTATGCGGGATTGGGACACAATAACTTAACACACTGTATTCATTAATAGAAGGTTTATTATAGAGGCACGTCTCTCCTCGCGTCTAGCGTCCAACATGTCACGAACAGGAATGTGTAGTTCACACGTTACAACCGACCAGGGACGAGATCTGCGCATGCGCACGATCTTGTCCCCCCTTTCTTAGCGTACAGTAATATGTCTTATACTATGGAATTGATATATATATATATAGAATAGTCATATATATATATATAATGTTGGAAGAGGACTCCAGCTCCTGATCCTATTATATATATATATATATAATAGGATCAGGAGCTGGAGTCCTCTTCCAACACTCCCTCCCGACTGCTTCTGAGTCCTCCTTATGACGAGCTATCATCTAGGCTATGTACTCTTCCTTCCGAAACAGACAGTAAACTACAATTAGATATTTACATTCATTATTTTGTCGACTTGGCGTTTGTGTAGTTCAAACGCCAGAGGTTTTGTAAACACGTCAACTAATTGATCTCTGGAACTGATCCAGTTTATTTTGATCAAATTGAGTTTCACGCATTCTTTGATGTGATGTGCCTTGACATCCATAATATGTCTAAATTTATTTCCCCCACTGACCTCTGCACTACTCGTCGCTGCCTTATTATCGCACCATAAAGTCATGGGCGACTTGGGTTGAAACATTAATTTTAGAGAATTAAAAATAGACAACATCTCTTGACTCGTTTCGCTCATCGCAACATGTTCTGCTTGGAAAGTAGATAGGGCCACATAGGGCTGCTTATGAGTTCTTCAAATAATTGAATCACCAAACAGTTTAATTACAAAACCACACGTAGTCAATGATCCTTTGCAATGAGCAAAGCTAGCATCTGAGTTTGCTTCAATCACATCAGTTTCACCTGCATATCTCAGACCTAGAGCAGTAGTGCCTCTCAAATACCTCAGTACTCTCTTCACCATCTTCCAATCCTCATCGGTTGGACTCACCTGGTGTCTGCTCAAGATATTGACCGCGTAGGAAATGTCTGGTCTAGTCCTACCCGCTAGATATAGTAAACTACCTACTCCTTCTCTATATGGACAATTCCTTCTCGCATCTGTCGTAACATACATCTCCCCGCGATGTCTGCCTCTCTCAGTTTGCGCTCATGATTAGATGCCTGTGTAGTTAACATTGGAGTTCTTTGAGGATGTGAATTTTCNGGAAATGTCTGGTCTAGTCGTACCCGCTAGATATAGTAAACTACCTACTCCTTCTCTATATGGACAATTCCTTCTCGCATCTGTCGTAACATACATCTCCCCGCGATGTCTGCCTCTCTCAGTTTGCGCTCATGATTAGATGCCTGTGTAGTTAACATTGGAGTTCTTTGAGGATGTGAATTTTCAAACCCGTATTTAATTAGTAGTTTCTGAACGTATCTTTCCTGACTCAATTTTCATATTCTGTTCTCTCGATCTCGCTTAATAGAAATATTTAAAAATTCTTTTGGCTCACCTAGAATAGTCATTTCAAATTCTGAACTTAGAGCTGATTTAACCTCGTCCAGCTTAAGTTTGTCATCACTCGCCATAATAATGTAAAATTAAGAATTTATCCTCATGCCTCCAAGTAAATAAGCAAGGCTCTAGATCAGAGTTTATTCGTCCTCCACTAAAGGCTACTTCAGTGAATTTCTTGTTCCATCGTTTGGGACTGATTCGAAGTCCATAGAGGGACTTCTCTAGCTTACAGACTTTAGTTTCCCTTTCCAGATCAGAATGTGAAGTCCCTTCTGGGATTTCCATATAAATTTCCTCGTCAATCTCGCCATTCAAAAATGCCGTTTTAACATCCAATTGACATGTAACTAAGTTATACTTATTGATAATAGCAAATACGGCCCTAACTAAGTGCATTCTGGATACTGGAGCATAAGTTTCTCTTAGTTCGTAAACATTTCGATTTTTAAAACCTCGAATAACCAATCTTGCTTTATGACGCGTTTTCCCTGTTGTTTCTAACTTGCGTTCAAAGATCCATCTCGAATCAATTATATCAGCTTTCTGACCATTTTGATTACAAATAGGTCTGTCTACAATTTTCCATACATTATTTTTATTCATCGAATTTAATTCCTCTTCTATAGCAACTGTCCTTTTATTCTTTTCTACGCCCTGCATGGCATCTTTGAAATTGATTGGATCTGAATTGATATCAGCAAGAAGAGCGTGACAAACTACGTCAGTTGAATTGTCCAGACCTAACTCACCCTCACCCTGTGATAAACACGCCATAAATAGTCCAGAACTTAAACTCGCATCGATTGGTAATTTCGTAAGGTTAGTTTCTTGTGCTGTTTCACTGGTGGGTTCATCGACCTCTTTTATCTCTGTCCTTGGAGTCACCTTCCTCGGCCTACCTCTTTTTCTCTTTGCTACTCGCTCCGATTTGAATGTCTCATCAATATCGCCTGAACCCTTATCAGACCCTACAAACCAATCCTCCTTGTTTATCATTTCTTGAACTTCTGGGACATCTTTGATCTCACTTCTCTTGTAGTTATCACCATAAACCTTTTTCTCATTGAACCTAACATGTCTACTTTCATAGAATTTGCCTTCTTCTGGTTTCAGCAATATGTATCGTATTGGAGTGTAATCAACCAGAACACCTCACACACCTATTGCTCTAAATTTAGGTCCTACTTTTCTCGGAACTTTCATGTACGCAAAACAGCCAAATCTCTTTATCTGATTAATATCAAAGCTATGTTTCGGTGCAAACTCTTCTAATGGAGTTTTCATTTCATTAGATTTGTGAGGAGTTCAATTGTACGCGTATACAGCGGCAAACAGAGCCAGATCTCACATATTTTCTGGTAGTTTCGCGTCAAACATGTACGTAAGGACCTTTTTCTGGATTGGTTGTATCTTTCCGAGACGCCATTATGTTCCGGAGTATCAGGACTCGCCAATTGTAATTCCGCACATAATCTTTTCAACACCTCAACTGTATGTCCTCCGGTAAATTCTGTTCCTTGATCTGACCTAAGATAACAAACCTTCGCATCGTATCCCAACAAGCTTCTACAACTCCTGACAAACATTTCAAAACACCGACCTGTTTCACTCTTCGCTCTCATCGGGTATGCCATTGCTCAACGGGTATGCCATTGCAAATCTCGATTTATCGTCAATAAAGATTGATATAAACCTGTATCCTTTCGGATATGTGGTTGGAGATATTAGCCCCATTACGTCAGAGTGTATTACTTGCAAAGGTTCTGTTGCTCGACTTCTTATCTTTGGGAATGGCAATCTATTGAATTTAGAAGCTAAACAAACCTCACACTCCATTATTGACTCGTCAAAAATCACGTCTCTTAATTCTTTTTTATCCGGGAATTTTAACTGAATTGCTTTGAGATATGTTATTGAGGCATGACTAAACCTAGCGTGCCACAGTAAGGCTTTATTATCATTACTACGAAGTTTATCGTTATTATCCATAATCGTATCAAAAGTCTCGTCACTTTCGTAAAGTCTTACCTCATCTGCATTATTTATTTTCCTGTCCCAAATTGAGAAATCAAAGTTCGAGTGTATGAGAGGATCTAAACTTGATTTGGGGTTTTCTATACTAACTAAATTGTCGTCTCGTTCCACTTCAGTTTGTTTACTGTCTATCGCCTCGGTTGACGATTCTACTATTTGCTCGCCACTTTCAATTGGGATTTCCTTATTCGAAACTTCATCTAGCTTAGCTGTGACACTACACGTCATATATTTTCTTATCTCAGTCTCACCTCCTACCATATTAACTATAACTCGTCTAGCTGTATTCTTCTGAAATTGGTTACTGACCTGATTATACTTATTTACTTCCAAATCTATAATCCAATATGGTTTTCTATACACACCGGAGATAAACGATTCATTAGAAACTGGGTTAAATATGTCTATTCTCTTGTCGTCTAGATAAATCCCAAGACCCATTTCTGCGAAACGTCTTAGTGACAGTAAGTTAGCTTGAAGAGCATCAGCAAATATAACCTCGTCTATCACAAATTTCTTACCATTTAACAATTCGATTTCTACCTGACCTACTCCCTCCGTTTTCGAGTCCGCATTTTCATTTTTATTTGCACATTTAATCACACCATTTGTTTGCTCGTCAATCGACTTGAATATTAGCTTCGAATTTGTTAAGTGCTCAGTCGCACCAGAATCTGCTAGAAATTTAGTGATAAACTTATTTTTATGGAAATTTATTCCCACATGCATTGCCTGACCTACACATGGTTTATCATTCACGTCTATGTATTTTTCTGAATAGTTCATAATTGACTTACCCTTTTCTTTGTTATCTGTTGTTGTTGAGGTTTTGCCTGAGTCTTCCTTACTGGATTTTGTATTAACTTTGGATTTAGTATATTTGTAATTTCCTCTGGTTACATGCTTGTTAAATCTACCCCTTTTCGCACCCCCGAGGCTACTCGCACCGCTTAACTTTCTCTTCAATGACCCAATTCCACGCCCAGATCCACGGAAACCTCTGCCCCGCGAACTGTTATATTTAGTATCTACTTTGGACTTGTGTGCCTCACCTGATTTTGGACACTCTTTGGCGGTGTGATCATATTCTCTGCAGTTATAACATAGTTTTCCTTTTCCTTGGCCTGGACATTCTTGACCAAAGTGACCAAATCCTCCACACTCGAAACATCTCGTTCTTTGAGCTGCAAAGTTTACAGTTTTTACTTTACCACTGTTAGGCTCATCCTGTTTCCTGATCGCTTCTTCCTGTCTCATAACAATTTTCAGTTGGTCATATGTCAGGGGTGGCTCATTTTTTATTTTGCCTGAGGACTGTAATAACTGTACCATTGGTACAGACTTAACAATGGCATTATTAAACGCGTCTCTTTCCTCTTCTTCAGACAAAGGGGTAGCATCAGGTGAATTTTCGTAATTAAGAATAGCTTCTTCAAATTCATCACAAAATTCAACAGCTGTACATTTAGTTTTATTATATCTCATACTTGTAATTTCCAATCTTACGGAATATGAGGAAATGTTGTTCTCAAATTTCTTGATCTCTTTGAGTTTGTTTAGTATTAGAACTGAATCTTGAATTGATACGACCTTAGAATGATAATCTTTATCTATGTGATTGATCAATATATCTCTCACTTTGAATTAGCGCTCGTCCAAAGTCTTTTGATCTCCTTTAAATTTTAGTGTATTATCTAAAACATGTGAAAGTCTGTGAGATCTTACTTCTGATTTGAAATAATCATAGAAATGTTCATATCGGGTTTTTTTTATCTAATTTATCATCTCGTTTAACTGATGAAGCCCCTTGTCCAATAGATAGAGTTTCAGAGTTTCAGCAATCACGTCATCATTGTTATTTTTTATGCTTCCACTATTTTCATTCTGTACTTGTGGTTCTATATTTACAAAATGTCTTTTAACAATGTTTTCAATTTTGTGATTTAACTTCTCATCCTCGTCATGCTCACCGCCGTTATTTGCTCAATCTGACCCATTTCTTACCTCGTCATAGTCCTCATTTTCAGCCCATGTGCACAGTTTCCCCAGACTTTCTTCGATTTTGGAAAGTCTTTCATTTCTGTCATTTTTCACCTCGTTCACTTCATTTCTCACCTCTTTGATACTTTCCATTAAAAAGCGATCTATGTTGCTCTGTATATTCACAACCTTGACAAGTGCACTGGTCACAGAGTCCAGTTTTGTGCAAATTAATTCTAGCTTGTCTTCCACTGGAATTTCAGTTCGCGGTTTATTAGTATAGTTCTCCTTTGGATCTTTTGGGTGAATTTGTTTAGGGTACTTTATTAGAACTTTTGGTTCTAGGTATTCAATTCTTCTAATTTGAGGTTTATTGTTACCTGTTTTGAGAGCATCAATTACTACTGACTCATCGCCGTCTCGTCCGGCCGGCACACCTCATTTTTTCTCCACGTCCTCGTCATTCTCGTCAACCTCATCACCCTTACCGTTCTTTTCAATTTTCTCACCCCCGTCCATGCTCTCCGCGTCATCACTCTTCTCTATGACCTCAGTAGTACTTTTTGGATGTTCCTCATAAACTTTAGGCATGATGGGAGGTGTGTTGGTTAACAGTTTATCTTCAAATCATTTTGTCAGTGCTGTCCACTGATTCTCCGACATCATATTTTTGCCTGTTAAAAATTAATTTAGTTTATGATTAATTAATTATGATTTTATGAAAATTATATAATTTGCTCCGCTGCTAACAAGATGAACACAATCATTGTCAGCATTAGAGCTTCGAACACAAATGAGAAATGTACACAAAGACTAATTTGTGCCCGAAGGTCGATCATTTTCAAACGTTGAACGATCAAACGTTCTACCGCTAATCAATCGTATGGAACATCCTGATTTCAGATATGATTCTGAACATGTACATGTATATATATATATTTTATAACTAGTATTTTTTTTATTATTATTAATTTTAATTTTTAATTTTAATTCGAATTTTTGATGCTGGTTTAAGTAGTGATGATATTTGCTACTCAATATCCTCACAAGCACTCAATCGCATCCATTTCCCATTTCTTTCTCATCCTGACCTCTCATCAATTCACGTCAACTCACCATATTTGTAACACTTGATTTTATCTGTTTTCATAAATAGAGTATTCTCTATCACCTCGAGAACAACATCTTCTCCTCTGTAAAATTCGTCGAATCCGAAGGAAAAGGTCAAACTCCTTCACAACTCCCACACGTCGTCACCTGTGGTAATTTTAATCAACTTAATGATTTGAATTCAATTTCAAACAATAACGATTTTGAGTTATTTATCTTTTCTTTTTCTCGTCGGGTTTCGTTGGAATACGTGCTCTCATGCGTGAGCACTATTTTTATGTATTACTACGCATCGCCATCCCAGTGGAGTCTACTTTATGTGTTATATGTGCGTCACCATTTCAGTGGGCTCTACTTTATGTATCACTACGCGCCGCCATTCCAGCAACGCACCCACCACGCCAACCGACCCCCCCCCCCTTACCGCTCGTCCCTCGTCAAATTCCTTATTTTTATTTTTAATGTTTTTCAGCTCATCAACTCTCCTAGCTCATCCCCATATACATGAAAAACTTGATTCGCGTTTTAGTTTAATTTTTCTCAACTTTTTAATTGATTTTTATTTAGGCTTCCAACGAAAATTATTTTAGACGCGTCGGTTACTCATGATTGTCGGCCATTTTTGTGTCCGGTTTACTCGTTGTTCCCGGCAAGCTCTCGGGATGATGCAATTTCCATTGCCGTCCTGGAGATGCTTATTTCTTGGATTTTTCTTTTCCTTTTTATGAGTCACTCTACTTACTCATCGTCTTGTCTTGATTTTCCATTTTTCCTTGTCCCTCTGGCCTCGAATCTCACCGCTCAGGTCCTCGTGGTTACCCTGGCTTCCACTTGAGTTTTTCTTTTTTTTTTTTCACTTATACACAGTTTTTATTTTATTTTATTATTGCGCACTTGAAGCGTGCCTGTCACCCATAACCTGATAGTTTATGCGGGATTAGGACACAATAACTTAACACACTGTATTATTTAATAGAAGGTTTATTATAAAGGCACGTCTCTCTCCTCGCGTCTAGCGTCCAACACGTCACAAACAGGAATGTGTAGCTCACACGTTAGAACTGACCAGGGACGAGATCGCGCATGCGCACGATCTCGTCCCCCCTTTCGTAGCGTACATTAATATGTCTTATACTAGGGAATAGATATATATATATATATATAGATATAATAGGATCAGGAGCTGGAGTCCTCTTCCAACAAAATCCAATAGATTTATCCAGTGAATTTGTTAGGTTTTTCAATGAAATTTTTTCGTACGTGTTGTCCCAGCAGATAAAATTGAATTGAAATTTAAAATTTACAGCAAAAAATGCGAAATTCAAAATATATAAAATGGCAAATTTTTATTCAATCTATACAAATGCAATCATTCATCTCCTTCCACTCTTACAGTTTAAGCAAATCCACTCATTGAGTTGAGAGGGAAATTTGATTAACCTGAAGGAAATATATGTTCCCTATACTTGATCTTATTTGTGCGTTCTAGAAATGTAAACTCATGTGATTCTCTGGTTTTTTTAGCTATTTGGGGAATACCGGAATGGACCCTGGAGATTTATGGAACACGTTACATCTACGGTATAGCGTAGATGTTCCGTAGATGTGTGTAGATGTGCATTTTCGGGCCTAAAAAGCATGAAAATGATCGAAATAAAGTGTAATAATGATTGGGAAGTTAATTATCAGAAGATTAGTGTCGGTTATCACTCATTAATTGAGTTATTTTGATGAATTTGAAGAAATTACTGGTAGTGTACCTAATGCCACTAGAACGTCGTGTGAGGGGGATTCCGCGAGATGGGGGCAGCGCCGAATTACCGAGTAGATCGGTCAAGTCCAGTCAAGTCAGCAGCACGCAGCAGTCGCCGGTCAGCCGCCTGCCGAATGAGTCGACAGTGGGATAGCATCGGCCGGTTTTCTGATTAATTTTTTAATGATTAATCAAATAATTGATTTTTGATGTGTCATTCTCAGAGGACGCAAGGGGGGGGGGTCGAATTTTTGGTTCTTCGATGAGGGTGTGAGGGGAATAATTTTTCTGACCCTTAATCGCACTGAGGAAAGTCCTCGGGGGCGGGGGGGATTTTTTTTTACCTTTCTGACCCTAAATCGAATTGCTCAGCGTGCGAGGAGTGGGGGGAATTTTCCCTGATCTTTCTGACTCTCAATCACATTGTGGTAAGTCCAAGGGGGGTGGGGGTAATTTTTCCTGACCCTTCTGACCCTAAATCGGATAGCTGAGGGTGCGATGGGCAAATTTTTTTGACCCTTCTGACCCTTAATCGCATTGTGGAAAGTCCGAGCGTGGGGGTAATTATTTTGACCCTTCTGACCCTAAATTGAATAGCGAAGGGTGCGAGGGGGGGGATCTTTCCTGATCCTTCTGACCCTCAATTACATTGTGGTAAGTCCAAGGGGGGGAGGGTGAGTAATTTTCCCAGACCCTCTGACCTTTAATTGCATTGCGAGAAGTCCACCGGGGGGGGGGCATTTTTTGATCCTTCTCACCCTAAATCGTATTGTGGGAAGTCCAAGCGTGGGGGGAACTTTTTTTTCCGACCCTTCTGACCCTAAATCAAATAGCAAAGAATCCGAGGGGGGGGGGGCTTTTTTTTCTGACCCTTCAGACCCCAAATCGGATTGTGGAGGATCCAAGGGGGGAGGGGAATTTTTTTCTGACCCATCTGACCCTAAATCGGATAGTTGAGGGTGCGATGAGAAGGGAGGAGGGATTTTTTTTACCCTTTTGACTCTTACTCGCAATGCGGGAAGTCCAAGGTGGGGGGGAATTTTTTTTGACCCTTCTGACCCTAAATCAAATAGCAAAGAATCCCAGGGGGGGGGGCTTTTTTTTCTGACCCTTCAGACCCCAAATCGGATTGTGGAGGATCCAAGGGGGGAGGGGAATTTTTTTCTGACCCATCTGACCCTAAATCGGATAGTTGAGGGTGCGATGAGAAGGGAGGAGGGATTTTTTTTACCCTTTTGACTCTTACTCGCAATGCGGGAAGTCCAAGGTGGGGGGGAATTTTTTTTGACCCTTCTGACCCTAAATCACATAGTTGAGGGTGCGATGGGGAAGGGGGAATTTTGGGTTCTTTGTTGAGGATGCAAGAGAGAGAGAGGATTTTTGCTAACCCTTCTGACCCTTAACCGCATTGTGGGAAGCCCAAGAGGGGGGGGGTGGTTTCATGAGCCTTCGAACCCTCAATCAAATTGCGAAGGTCCGAGGGGGGGGAAGCTTTTTTTCCAACCCTTCAGACCCCAAATCTGATTGTGAAGGATCCGAGGGGGGAGGGGAATGTTTTTGCCCCTCCTGACCTAAATCGGATAGTTGAGTGTATGGGCGGGGGG
>NW_021680487.1:116915-118768 GCF_001412515.2 Diachasma alloeum
GGGGGGGGGGATTTTTTTGACCATTCTGACCCTAAATCGGACTGTGGAGGATCCGAGGGGTAAGAGAAATTTTTTTCTGACCCTTCTGACCCTAAATAACATAGTTGGGAGTGCGATGAGAAGGGAAAAATTTTGGGTTCTTTGTTGAGGATGCAAGGGGTAGGGGATTTTTTCCTGACCCTTCTGACCCTTAATCGCATTGTGTGAAGTCCAAGGAGGCGGGAATTTTTGCTGACACTTCTGACCCTAAATCGGACTGCTATGGTTTCAATGGGAAAGGAGATTTTTTTTGACCCTTCTGACCCTCAATTGCATTGCGGGAAGTCTATGATTGGGGGGGGAGGGGTTTACTGATCCGTATGACCTTAAGCCGAATTTCGAAGGTACGAAGGGGGGAGGGACTATTTTCCGACCATTGAGACCCCAAATTGGTTTGTGGAAGATCCGAGGGGTGAAGAGAATTTTTTTTCTGACCCTTCTGACCCTAAATCAGATAGTTGATGGTGCGTTGGGGGGGGGGGGGGGTTGGTTCCTTTGTTCGGGATGCAAGGGGGAATGGATTTTTTTCCGACCCTTCAGACCCCAGATCGCATTGAGGCGGATCCGAAGAGCGAGGGGAATTTTTTTTCTGACCCTTCTGACCCTAAATCACATAGTTGAGGGTGCGATGGGTAGCGGGAAATTTTGGGTTCTTTGTTGAGGATGCAAGAGGGAGGGGATTTTTTCTGACCCTTCTGACCCTAAATCACATAGTTGAGGGTGCGATGGGTAGCGGGAAATTTTGGGTTCTTTGTTGAGGATGCAAGAGGGAGGGGATTTTTTCTGACCCTTCTGACCCTAAATCACATAGTTGAGGGTGCGATGGGTAGCGGGAAATTTTGGGTTCTTTGTTGAGGATGCAAGAGGGAGGGGATTTTTTCTGACCCTTCTGATCCTTAACCGCATGATGGGAAGTCCAAGGAGGGGGAGAAGAGGAATTTTTTTCTGACGCTTCTGACCCTGAATCAAATTTTTGTGCGTTCGGCGGGGAGGGGGATGCTTTTCTCCGCATCTGACCCTATATCGATTTGCGAAGGATGCGAGGGGGTGGGTGAATTTCTCCTGACCCTTCTGACCCTTAATCGCATTGTGGTTTGTCCAAAGGGGGGGGTTTTCCTTACCCTTCTGGCCCTCAATCGAATTGCGAAGGGTCCGCGGAGGGGGGGGGGTCCTGACCCTGCAGACCCCACATCGGATTGTGAAAGATCCAAAGGGAATTTTTTTCTGACCCTTCTAACGCGAAATCGGGCGGGGGGGGGAATTTTCGGTTCTTTGTTGAGGATGCAAGGGGGAGAGGAATTTTCCTGACCCTTGTGACCCTTAATCGCATTGTGGAAAGTCCGCGGTGGGGGGGAATTTTTCCTAACCCTTCTGACCCTCAATCACATTGAGGTATGTCCAAGGAGGGCGGAATTTTTTCTGTTCTTTCTGACCCTAAATCGGATAGTTGAGGGTGCGATGGGCAGGAAGGAAGGAATTTTTTGACCCTCCTGACCCTTAATCTCATCGCGGTAAGTCCAAGGGGGGTGGGGAGTTTTTTCCCTGACTCTTCTGACCCTCAATTACATTGCGGGAAGTCCAAGGGGTGAGGGAAATCTTTTTCTGACCCTTCTGACCCTAAATCGAATTGCGAAGGGTGCGAGGGGGGGGGGAATTCTTCCTGACCCTTCTGACCCCAAATCGGCTAGTTGAGGGAGCGATGGCGAGGAAGGGGAGAATTTTGAGGTCATTGTTGTGGATGCAAGGGGGAGGGGATTTTTTCTGATCCTTCGTACCGTTAATCGCATTGTGGGAAGTCCAGGGGGGGGGGGGGG
>NW_021680487.1:118881-139753 GCF_001412515.2 Diachasma alloeum
TTTTTTCTGACCCTTCTGAACCTAAATCTGATTGTGAAGGCTGCGAAGAGAGGGGGGAGGGAATTTTTGGTTCTTGGTTGAGGGTTACAGGGGGTGAATTTTTTCCATACGCTTCTAACCCTAAATCGGACTGCTGATGGTACGATGGGAAGGGGGGATGAATATTTCGAAAACTGTACTCTTCTGACCCTAATAGGTTTTTTTGGAAATTGGATGCTGGACCCCTTCAGGAGGGGGATTTCCCAAAAATGGTGACACTTCTAACCGTCTTGGCCCTGATTCAGATTGTGAGAAAAAAATGTAGGAATCGAGATTGAGTTGGAAATTTTTTACCCAATGACTCATTTTGGAAATTAAGTGCGTGATTGCCGAGGAAGCAATGATTCCCACTTTGTCCATGTGTCTAAAATCACTGATTGTTCTGACTCAGATGTCCGATACAAACCGACGTTCTATCATTTAAAGTCTCATGATGGGCGACGGGGCTTGCTTAAGCCACATAAGGGCCCTGAAGTCAAAAAGAGATCTTTGATCAAGCGGAATGTCATGATGAGAGTTCAAATTTTAGCAAGAACGGAGGTTTCTACAATTTTTTTCACATATTTTCCTTTCAGGAAAGGAATAATTTACGTTTGTGGAGACATGCACCGACATTTACATTTACAGTAATACTTTTCATGAATAATACTATAGCATCTTTATTGGGAAGAATAAAGATATTCTTTTACAATTCACTTATTCAGTAAATTTCAACTAGGGAAATGGCTTAAGCACTGAAATTGAAGAAATTAGAATACAGAATTAGAAATGGTATTTCGTAATTTGTAATATCCATTCAATCCCATTTTTATTTTGAAGAATGAGGCCCGGTTGCACCAAGCCCTATTAACCAAATAAACCCCATGGTAAAATTTAGCGTCCGGATCAATTATATCCTAGGGATCATCATTTTGGAATATTTGACCGAACGAATATTTTTTTATTCATCCTGTAGTTCCATTTGAGTTAAGGGGAGACTACTGTGAGTTTTAAAAGTCGTGGGTTGTTGGAGTGAGACTTTTCATACGTTGAAGATCGATTGAATCGATCTGAAAACGAGTAATTAGTGCAAAAAAAAATCTTTTTATTGTTTGTTTGTCAGAAAACGCTTAAAATGCCGAAAAGAGTCCAGGGCCTCCAATTTTTGAGCTACGAATGATTTTTTTCTTCAAAATTTCCGTAAAAATATGTGGAACAACAATTATGAGCCAGTTTTTTGGAATTCGACTCCTACACAGCTAAATTCATTTTTTTATTCATATAAAAAAATTCACTATTTGTGTAAAAAAAAAGTAAATGTAGCCGTGTAAGAGGTGAATTTAAAAAAAACTAGCTTGTAATTGTTATTCCACATATTTTCCCGGAAATTTTGAAGAAAGAAATCATTCGTAGTTCAAAAATTGGAGGCCCTGGACTGTTTTTGGCATTTTAAGCGTTTTCGGACAAACGAACCATAAAAAAATTTTTTTTTTGCACTAATTATTCGTTTTCAGATCTATATAATCGATCTTCAACGTATGAAAAGTCTCACTCCAATAACCCACGACTTTTAAAACTCACAATAGTCTTCCCTTAACACTGATTTCACTCGAGGATAAATTATTATTTATTGTTCCTGGGATAAATTTGAGTTACTCTCCCGGGTAAAACAATCCATTGAACATTAAAATTTAGATTTTTTCTCAACTGACGTTTTTGTTACCTGAAGCTGGTGCAACCGGGCCTGAATTCATAATTTCACAATTCATTGATCCTCTCTAAAAGAAAAGAGTATAACGTTTTTTGAGATCAATCTATTTCGCCATGAATGACTTGGAAAAATTTCATTTTATTTTGGAATAATTTTTTATAGATATAATATATATATTGTAACATGATAGAAATCATGTACTGTTCCTCGCTTGAACTGACCGCGGATTAAAAGGGGAGGGAGGGGGGAATTAGGAAATTACCCCAGCGAGGAGTCGGATCACCCAAGGCCACATTTTCACAACTAGTTCTCGTATTGATTTTATTTTTGTTTATTTTATCGCTCAATTCTAACGCTGTTGCGCTCACCGCGGGTTATGCGTGAGCTTTGTGACGAGGGGAGTAGAGCGGAGCATCGGGGGGAGCTACGAAGTCGGCGCTACGGCAAATAACGAGTTAGCACACCGACGAGTACGCACACACCGAGTCTGTAGAGACTCACACCAATAAGCACGCGGGAGACAATAGTCGCACGCCAGCAGGCAACTCAGGCCTCCACGTGTGGACCCCCATCACCTCACCGATGGTACTGTGGCGCAAGGTCACCACATAAAAAACTCAGGCTGTAACATCGAGGGAGCATCGGATCATGTTGGCCCCGCCGCCGTTGTATGCGGAACAGTTCACCGATTGCGCGGCGCAAGTCCCAAGTCTTTGAGATCATTAAATTAGGAATTATGGCCAGTGCAAATGCACGATTAGAACATGAATTCTTCGCGCGACATCGGTAGATTAGGGTGAGGGTAGGAGAGAAATTGAGGTTCCTCGAGGCGATGTATTGCCCGAGCGATCACTCTTTGCTGGGATTTCAGCTTGTAAAGTCGCTCTGCACAATTAAGTCGATCCGCTCTCCGAGTTCGTTAGAAAATTCAAGTAATTAGGCTTTGGGGTGTTGTGCCTGGATTTTCCGGTCATCGTCCGAGATCGCTGCCGTATCCAAGGGTCCAGACAAGGTTTTCCTGGAGTTTATCGCGGATCAACGGTGAGCGTAATTTTGTTTGTGAGTGCTCGCATGGCTTTCCAACGTATAGCCTCCGGTCGCTATTTGAGCACCGTTTGAGTACTAAGTAGTCGTACTGTGAAACGCGGCACTCAGTGGCCTTGGGCCTAATTAATTTTCTTATTTACTGAACATCAGTGTTTCATTTGTTTCCATTGTGATTCTTTTTGGAACTGTATTTTTTTTGTCCGCGTGGCTCTCGCGTCGTCGTCGTGTTCGGGTGATCCTCGCGTCTGTGCGTTATCCACGCCGTTGAATTCTTTGGTTAATAATTACCAAGATTTATTGAAGATTAAATCGAGTTCCGTTAACTCTCTTTGCTAGTCGGAGTTTATGATTTTGCAATTATCACTACCGTTTTCTATGATTATTATTTAGGTTTAATATGTATTTTTTATATCGAGTCGGGGAATTCACACCTTTAATTTTTTTTTGTTAGAATACATTTATTTTACACATTGTTGAGTGTATCATTTTTTTTGCCCGTTCCCACATGCCTCCGCGGTTTTCTGAGCTGGTCGTGGAACGCGCTTCGACATCGTGATCTTGTCCTTTGAAGCTTAAATGGACTGGCGCCCTTCTGGTATTTTTTTTGGTTCCTCTCGTTGATCACCTTCGTACTTTATTCGGTTGGAGAGGTTCTATTCAGGGCGACCAAAGTTCGTGAAGGACCACACGTATGATGCCCGCATACGTAATTGGAAATATACCTCACAACTTTTTGGCGCCCAACGCGGGACCTTTGGGCCAATTAACGGTTGATATGCATTATAAAGTTTTTTATTTTATTAGTAATTTTGTTTACGGTGAATGGTTAGTATTTCAGAGAAATTGTTGATAAAATTCACGCATTGAATTTCATCGTTGAACTATTTGTGGGATATTCGAATTCGGGATTAAAATTCCCTTGTCGTATTATAACACCTCGGTCCGTCGGCATATATCGATCCGTTTTATTTCGCCTCCCATTCCGCGTTTGTTTAGATCTCATTCGAGGTGTTGGGCGGAGAAGTTTAGCTCCGGTGAATGCCGGAGTAAAATATAATGATAGTTTTTAATAATATTTGCCGTTAGAAGGACGGTGGTGATATACAGTAGTATATATATATATACCTGTAATAATAAGAATTATAATAATAATAATAATAAAATGTTATAGTTATAAAACTGAAAAATCAATTATTTGAAATAATAATAATTCTTTTCAGTAAAATATAATGATAGTTTTTAATAAAATTTGCCGTTCGAAGGACACCTCGGTCCGTCGGCATATATCGATCCGTTTTATTTCGCCTCCCATTCCGGGTTTGTTTACATCTCAGTCGAGGTGTCGGGCGGAGAACTTTAGCTGCGGTGAATGCGGGATATCTCGCGTCTCTCTCGTACAATATTCGTCGAGTCGCTCTCGCTTCACGCGTTCAGTGGGACCGTCGAGCGGTGGGGATTTATCGGTCGCTCACGATCGGCTGTTGAGTACTACTGTACTCTCGCAATTATCTGGCACCCACGCTTGGTCATTGACCTCTAGCACTATTCGCGTTGCAATAAGAGCTAGAGAGTGACTCTCAATATTCTTTTTGCAATTAATTAGGGATCAGAATTTTTTTTTTGTTATGATTATTAGTTCGATTCGGAAAATTGTTACTATTAAAAATTTTTTTTTCGGGAACAACCGATTGATTTTTGGGACTGAGTGATTCGGATTTTTGAGTTTTTTCTATTAGAAGTTCTTTTGGGGGAAGTTAGGTGAATAATCGATTTTTGTTTGGTTTATTGATTTGTTTTTCCTTATGATTATTCCCTTTCGAATTCTTTATTTATTTTTTTCTGGTTGATTTCTTCAATTTTTTTTTATTGGGAAAAGAATCAGCTGTCTTTTTTTTATTGGCAGTACTATAGAAGGATTTTCCTTTTGGAAAGGTCGACTAAGTCCGAATTGATATTCTTTATGGATTAATTAATTCTTTGGGAAAATTTCACTATTACGAATTTCTTTTATTATGATTTATTGGGTTTTGGGGGCATCTTGCCACTAGGATGAGTTAGTCGCGGGGATACACTAATCCATTCCAATTGCTGTCGTATAAATTACTGAGTACGATGGATCTCCGAACTAAAATTACGGAATATGTCCATTCAATGGATCTCGCGCGTCTCCGCGTTTTTTTGCCAAGCGTAGGGGGCAGTCCAGCAGGATCTTATGATGTTTTAGTCGACAGGGCGTGCCGAGCATTATTTCGTATGAAGTACGCGAACGTACCATGGTCCCTAGTCGACGATTATTTCGCAGGTTTGAGTGATGTCAACCTCGACGGATTTGATTTTGAGTCCAAATTGTGTGGAACCGGAGACCATGCGGGATGAAACGGTTCGGCAGCTCGTGCACAACTTGTCACAAGTCGACCCCGCAATTCTCCAACAGCGTATCGCGAGATCGTCGCTGCAGTCGACATCGACGACAACTACGGTTACGTCCACAACGGCGGATAGTTTCCTCCACAATATGTCGTCCATGTTCAATACCGTTAGTCGCGCTTCAGGCACTCCGGGAATCCCACAACACACGAGCTCACCTCAGAATATGAGTAGGCTTGGTGCAGACAGCGGACCGCAAGTTTAGGTTCACCGGGCTCAACAGGGCCAACAACGGGCTTATTGTCACAGCCAGGGATATCCAACCCCAATTTTTCCCGCGGTACCAACTGAAACCCTAGGTAGAAGCACTCCTAGGCCTCAAGCACAACCTACCCAAATGTCAGGTGGGGCTGCGGCCAACCAGGGGTATAATTTCGAGGGGCCTCAGTATTATCAGGGGCCTGGAGCGATTCCCCGTACCTAGTACAACCACACAGGGAATGATCCGACGGTGACCACCAGTGCCTCGAACGCTAACTTTGAAAATACAATTTTGGACAAGATTGCCTCCCTCTAGAGATCTCATTCACGCAATCAGGGGCGTGGTCAACCTCGTGTTCATTTCGCGGACCAGAATCCAGGATTATCCAGGCCCACAAATCCTACAATTTCTCAGGCAACTACGGTACCCTCAGGGTTTAACCCTAATATACCTACTCCAATTTTAGGATTTTGGAACAATGGACAGTTTTATCCAAGTGCGGTTACCCCAGAGACACGACTCGATCATCTCTCTCCTGATCGTCAGGGCAGACGATATAATGCCGCCATGTTTGATCGCGTTCTGGGATGGAAATTAAGTTTTTCGGGGTTATCCTATGAGAGTACCGATGAATTCATTCGTCAGTTGCGAGTGCGTCAGGAGACGTGTGGTATTCCTGACGACGAATTATTTCAAGTTTTGCCTACGTTTCTCAAGGGGGTCGCATACAATTGGTGAGAAGATCGTCGGGAGCGTTTCAATACTTTCGCGGAATTGCGTGACTCTCTTCTCATACGTTTTTCGAATCCAATCGACACACGTTGCCGCGCGATTTTCGACATCGTGAACAGAATGCAAGGGCCTCTTGAGCGTGGCACGGATTAATTAGATGCAGTCCGCTTAATGTGGCGACTATCTAATAATACCAATTTCTCAGAAGCTGCTCGTCTCGACATCGCATACAATCATTTGCGACCCGAGTACCACCCAATGATTCATCGCAATGATTTCAGTACGTTTGATGAACTTGAGAGTCTGGTGTTAGATTTTGATTGGAGACACAGTCGTACACCGCTGAAACCGCCTCCAGATCCGACCGAGACTATCTACCCTCATTGCGCGTATGTACCATCGGGCTATGCAAAGAAAGGAGTCAAAGCAATCGTAGAGGAAGTAAACGAGTTGAGCGGGAGTACCGGGCCTCACAAGCCCGTTAAAATTGCTGTAGACGCGAAGAAGTCCGAGCAGAAAGCTAAGTCTCAGCGACTTTCTAGTCAGAAAACGCCCACTGTATCTCAGGCTGCCACGATTGAGATCCCTGCTTCGCCAGCACGAGCGTATTCCGCAATGGCGCAGGCCGCGAAACCGGGGGTTACAAATCCAGCTGGTGGACGGACGTCCCCAGTCACTACTCCTAAGTCTGTTTCAGCATCGGCGCGTTCGATACCTGCTAAGTTGAATGACTTCTGTCACAATCGTCAGAAGTTCGGTCACAAATGCGCGACTTGTAAATAGCCGCAGACCGAAGTTTACTGTTACATGTGTGGAATGAGGAGTGTGAAAGTGCCCAAATATACCAACCACACCGCTAAATCAAGGTTAGGGAAAAACGCGAAGGGAGCCCGAGGCGAAAAATAAGTCTTTCCAAATCTTCCCTGTGTCTTCCAAGTCATTCCGATATTTGAACATATCCTCGACGACACGGGAAGACACAGAGAAGACTACAGTCGTCGCATCGAGGCTACCCATAAAAATTGGGAAGACTGTAGTCGTCCGAAAGTCGTCCTGGTGCAGTAGTTACTCAACACGTGAAGACTGAGGAAGACTTGAGGAAGACAAGAATCGTTCATGTTTATGACGGTTGGAATGACACCAATCGTTCGTTTGTCGTTCTAGTCTTCATTTTTGGGGGCATCGGTCAGTATCTCTGTCTTTTTCTAATTTTTCTGGCTGGGGTCCGAATGTTCCAAAAAGAAGAGGGTGGGTTGTGCTTTTTTTCTGAAAAAGATTTTTTTATATATTATAATATGAATAAAAAATATACAATTTATTGATTCAAATCAAAATATCTACAAAAATTAGGTGATTATAGAACTATAAACATATTGAAATTTCATGATACTATTATACATTTCCACGAAAATTTACTGGAACAAACATACATTATGAATTATTTAAACGTCTCTAATTAATATTAGAATCCTAGTTAATTACATATAACGACTTAGAAAATAAATTAATTCATAAAAATTACTTAAATCTATCTTACATTGTACAGAAATATCGATGAAATATTCACATATAATGAATAATTCAGTACAACTTTTTCCATTATTATTAGTTTCCTAGTCGTTTATGCTTGGAGACTTTGAAAATAAATGAATATACATTTATAAAATTATTTTATACATATTACTCATATTCATCTAATACGCAATTGTTGTCAAAGAACTACTTTTATTACCTGGAGGAAAAATATCTGTTAACTCGGCAGCGAAAAATGCTTGGTCGTTTCTACCAATGTCAGAATCCTCAACGTCCGTGTGAATTTCTTCATCACTACTCTCATCTCAATTCTGACGCTGGAGTCTCACGGGTGTTGTTAGTATCTCAACACGTTTCACTCGAATTTTGGAGGGTGCAGGGTGGCTTTTCTCGGCCTGTGTTCTACTCCTTGAAGCTTCCATGGTATCTCAAAACTGGAAATCGTCAATGGGGCTTTTCCTTTGGATTCACTTGCGTTGGATTTGAACTCATTGGAAAATAGTGGGTTCGTTCCAATGATTTCGAGATCTATCTGACGATTTACTCCAAAGCTATTCTTTTTTATTTCCTTATCTAGAGCTCTTATCTTTTGCTTCGCTACATGAACTTCAGGTGTTTGTGCTTTGATTTCAGGAGCAATCAAGTCACCACTGATTGAAACACCCCACTTCTGTAATTCTTCGCACGATTCAGGAATGAAAAATTATACACTGATTGAGTTAAATGTCACGATAGGCCATTTTTCTCTAAGCTAAGAGATGGAATTTATTTTAAAAATTCCATCGCTACATTTATGGAACCTTCTCCTCTTCCCCCCTCCCCACTCATCCCAAATCCACCAGTTTACAGATCAGAACTTTTATTGAATAGTCAATAAATATCACAGGCACTTACCTCCAATTTTGAGTATCCTGACGCTATAGGTTTTTGATTTCTTCATACCCTCCTCCTTCCAGGCTAATCTCGTATCCGTATTCTCATGGCGATCCTTCTTGGAGATACTTGTTAGTGGGATCACATGACTTTTTTTTCACTATTCCAAAAAATAATCGCAAACATTGCATCATGAAATAATTGAAAACGAAGAGAAACGACGCGTACCCTTCAATGGTCAACGGCAAACTGGATCCAAGTATTCCTTCTTTGCTATATTTTGGTGGAAGGAAAATGTATCCAAACCGTTCATCCGATCCCTTATTTTACCACCCCTTCTCAATAAAAAAGAGGAAATCCCCAAAAACAATGAGGTACCGTTCCGTCTTCAGATACGATTTTTATGTGTCCACCACGTTGTTCCTCGACCATCCGGGCCGCTGGTAGGAACTAAAGCCGAGCAGCCATAAAAACCTATTGATTTTCCATTCCTTTCACTTGAATAATATTATGAGTAAAATCTAATGTTCAACAGACACTATTCGCTATGTATAATGATGATTGAATAAAAAATGCAAATCTCCATTCGTAACTCTCGGTTATTTGAATGCTCATTTTTTCATTATTCAAATATTTAAATTCCAATTTATTTGAATGCTTTTTTCTTAAATAAATCTTGTAACGTAACATTTTCGTATGGGGGTTAAAAATGCCTATTACCTTCGCCCTTCTTCCCCTTCATCTAGTTAAACTCAAAAATACAAAAATCTATAGGCGCCAAGTAATTTTTAGCCGGAATTACCAAACCGGATGATTCTACAAAACCAATTCTAATTGATTCCAAAACCTCAAAAATTTACACAAAAGGGAGAAAACTAGATTTCTGGGGAAAGGTAACGGTCCTGGGTTCGCTCAGTGTGCTAGGTTGTGGAGAGAGGGGTGGATTTCAGGTGGAGACGGGTATTGGGTGGCCAAAACTACAAAAGAAAGGAAAAGAAATCAACATCGTTCTTACGTGTTTCACTATTGAAATATGAGAATCACCAATTTTTCACAAAAAAAAAGACATTTCAATTCTCCCAAAAAAAAAATATTAAAAAAAAGAAAAAAATCTACAATTAATAACTAACAATACTAACAATAATATTAATTCCGTACTCTGATAGAAAATAGTCTAATCTGACAAAAATATTCGAAGAAATTAATATCACCGATAAATACCTCAAATATGCCGAAATAAACATTTGGGGAGAGTAGAAATACACGCTAATCCCTAAATACTCGAGAATTTCGAGAATTGGGGGGAAAGGTATGCGGGCGACAATGGGAGCGAGAGAGAGGAGAACGTATTCAGCCATCGATTTTTCGTACCAGCCAAAACGGCTGAAATTCCGTAAAACTCAACTTGCCATAACTCGAAAATGGCAGAGTCAAAAATTACGAACCCTGAGACAAAATGTCCGGGAGAGTCTACCGAAGACAACAATACCCAAAAAATAATTTTCCCTAAACAATTAGCCGCCTCAGGTTAGTTAATCCCCGAGCGGAATTCTAAACGCTAAAATGCCCGCGTGAAGCGAGAATAGCCACGTATAAACGTGGATGGGTATCTGAGGTGAGTCGAGAGTCGGGGGGAATTCCCCCTCGAGAAACACGGCGTACACGCCAGCGAGAATGGGCTGGAAATCCATAAGAACCAAACATGGAATATCCGGAAATCGGCAGAGCGAATTTTCGGAAACCCTGAGATAAATTACTCAGGGAAGCCCCCCGAGCACATTGACCCACAAACTTTAATTTTAATTAACTATCTACGTGAACCAACTCAATTCAAACACGAGTGGAATTTCTTACGCGCAAAAGCCCACGTATAACGGGAATGGACCCGCTCTGGCAATTAAACGGGAGTAATTATCCCCTTGAATAACCCACCAAAAATAACGAAAACCACCCAATCATAAGTGAAAAAGGGGGGGAAATCGGTACCTCACAATTTGGATTAAGGGTCACAATCACCGTTTTACCGGAATAAAATGCGACGTACGGGGCTGAAGACCCCGTAGTCGAATAACGAAAAGCCGAAATGAATTCGGAAAAAAACATAAACCGAACTAAAAACTCACTTTGGATTTCTTACCCCTCTTTGGGGTGTTCTTCGCCATCGTGTAGATACACTTATCCAAATATAGGCACTCTAATTAGAGTGATAGGCACTGTACTGGCACTAGTTCTGGTGGGGTCAAAGACCAACGCCGAACTGCCGAACGCACGAGCATCTCGGGACACCTCAGAGCACGGAATTCACCGCTCAATCGCCCGAATTTTGATTGGTGCGGACACGCCCCTCGAAGGTGCGAATCTAACGACACTTAATCGCGACTCTCATGACCTGGCGCGATTATTCCAATCTTACTTAACTCTTCCCTAATCACCTAACACAAAACTAGTTCCTTTTTATTAATTATTACACGAGACTAGGCCGAACTGATAATCGTTCGGATAATTACGAAGGGTCTTTGGCGCTTCCCACGGATCGGATCTCCGGGATTTTCGGGGTTAAAAGACAAGTTACCGGCACTTGTTATAACTTCACTACTAATTCCTGCTCAACTCGTTTCTCTCATCAAAAACCCAAAGGCAACCTGGCAATTCGTTGGAGACGATGGTTGCACTCGCTCCGAACGACCTTCCACCCAAAACAAAAACGTAACCAATTAACCCCTGAAAATCCAACGAAATTGGAGCGCCGGCATTTCAGCCGGACCTATTCGATTACCCGCAAGATAATAGGGTGAACCCCATAAAAAGAACCGGATGACTCTATAATTTTGGCCCTTCTTCACGATAATTTTTCTGGGCCCTCAAAGACGCGTAATTACTAATCTTTACTAATAAACGGAACCGATAACTTTAACCGAAAATAAGCCACTCGGAAGTGGATAAGGGACTCTCACTCTCTCGCTCTTGGATTCTTACTCACGGATTTTAATTCAACGTTGTAGGAGTCTCGCTATTTACAGATCGTTTTTAGTATTCCTAACGAACATCCCCACATGTTCGTTACAATCTCCAATTTTCAAGATGATCGATTTGAGGATAGGAGTGTTTTATGTAAACATTAAAATATTCTTTCTCATCATGATCCTGTGAATATACTTCTCCAACCCCACTCGTCGAAAATTTTTCCAAGTTCCATTGACGGCGAAAATTTTTCTAAGTCCAACTCTGAGATTAGATTTTTCTAAGTTCCTTGGACCACGAAAATTTTTCTAAGTACCGACAATTTTGAAGACTACAGCGACAACAGAACGATAACAGTCTTCATGGGAATATTTTGAGTTCAATCGTAAAATTTTTATGATTTTATTGCACCCTTCTACCTGCTTGATGGACCCTAAAAATTTGGAAGACACGAACGCACAAATCGACGACTCTTGCCGTTACGATTGGTTTGTCGTTGTAAGTATTCCCTTTATCGTCCTCAGTCTTCCGTAGTAGGGCGGGGTCAGACGATAACCGACGACAACGGGAAGATTTTTGTCGCTCCCGAAAAGTGGTGAAGACATGGAAAACTAAGTCGTCCCAGAGAAACGGCAAAAAAAATCCGAAAACAAAAGAAATCGTCGCGTTTGAAGACAGAGGGAAGATTTGGAACGACTTATTTTTCGACTCGGGAGCGCAGCAATAACGGGTTCAGCGCTGTCTCCCAAGGTTTCCAGGATCCAACTCCTTCGTAAACCGCGCATTTCAAAACTCATTTGCCTTTACTCACTTGCCTTTGCTAATATGACGTCGGCTAGGTCCTCTGATAGGAATTCGGATAACTTAACGGACTTTTCGAGAATCACGGTTGATAATAACCGCGGGACGCGGTTGTCTTCCAATCCGAGGAAAGGAGGGGCGCGTCTCAGTGATTCAAACCAGGACTATACGCAGTCTGACGTTGTCCCAACTATATCGTCACAATTGACTAAACGTAAAAATCCAAATATCAATTTCAAGCTGAACCACGGCATAGCAGTAGCACTTGATAATGACGAAAATGACTTTCCATCTACGTACGAACGTTTAGGGCGCGAGAACTCCGAACGGCTGATCACCGATGCGGAGGTGAGTACCGCGACAGAACGCGAGTCTACGGATAGTGAGGTTGCGGGGGCCTCCGGAACGTGATGAGGAGAGGAAAGTTTCGCAGCAACGTCGAGCCAGTCCACGGTAAAACCGATAGGAACGCAAATATTCTTGCCGCTGTCAGTTGGTTCGGACGAATTGTATGCTCCGATGGATCCCGGAGCTACAAAATCGTCTGTACGAAATTTACCAGATTCGGGGATGAGAAATCTCAAGTTGCAGGTAAAGCCACCCGCATCATCAATTGTTGCGAGGGCTAATGGGTCGGCCGAAACTGTCGCGGGAGATATTCTAATCCCAATCTCGATTAAGGGAATTACACTTGTGGTCGAGTTTCAGGTAACCCCTGATTAGAGTCGCCCCGTGTTATTAGGGATGGACTTTGTCCGTATTTTTGGGTTTGGCTTCGATGGTAAAACAAACGAGTGGTGGATCGATGGTGACGACCATCAATACCCGATAGAAACTCACGATTTTACCGAAGCGCATGAGATCTGTGGGTTTGTTCAGTCGAACGATAATGAGCGCGGATGAATTGATGCGTNTACGAATGTACGAGGACGAGTGTACACAGGCTGAAGATAATGAAATTAATGCTGTTGAAGACCCAAATACTTCGGCGGAAGGAAGTGAGGGAAACATTATTGAAGAGAGCGCGGCNACGATTTTACCGAAGCGCATGAGATCTGTGGGTTTGTTCAGTCGAACGATAATGAGCGCGGATGAATTGATGCGTTAGTGCATAGGTTAGCCACCACCGCGCGAGAAAATTAAATTCACTAACTTAACATCTCATAAAANTTGGGGGACACCTCGCATGATCTTTGAAGATAATGGTACGGAATTTAAGAATAAATTGATGCAGGAAATGGCGAAATCCTTTGATATCCGCCATACAACCACACCACCGTACCACGCTCAAGCCAATCCCATTGAACGCGTAAATTGCGTGTTGAAAACGATGATAATTTGTTTCATCGCACAAGATTATCGTGAATGGGATTTGCACCTGAATCAATTTCGCTCAGCNTCATTTAGATTGAAGGGTTATGCAATGTTCCCAATTATCCAGCAGGAACTTGTACGTCAACTGAAAGCACTCCTGGAGGCCGGAATTATTCGCCAGTCACAGAGTGACAGAAACAACCCAATTGTTATGGTGAAAAAGGCCCATGGAAAATGGCGTTTATGTGTTGATTTCCGCTGGTTAAATAAGTTGACGAAAAAAGACGCGTACCCAATACCAAATTTGGTGGGAATCCTGAATGTACTGCGTTCTGCGCGTTATATTACGACTTCGGAATTGAAGCAAGCGTACCATCAAGTGCCGGTAGACCCGGAAATATGCGAGTTGACCGCGTTTTCTGTTCCGGCTCTTGGCACGTTTGAATTTGTGGGGATGCCCTTTGGTTTAACCAATGCTCCCGCGACCTTTCAGCGTCTCGCTCATAAACTTATTGGTCCACAACTCGAGCCATTCGCGTTCGTGTACTTAGACGACATTGTCGTCGTAACTCAAACGTTTGAGGACCACCTTAAGTACCTTGCGTTAGTGTTAACGAGGCTGCGCGATGCAAACCTCGAAATAAATTTGGAGAAGAGCGTGTTCTGTAGTAACCGCGTTCAATATCTTGGATTTATTGTGGACGAAACGAGTCTTCATATCGATCTGTCCAAGGTCGAACCGGTGTTGAATTATCCGGAACCTCGCACTGTACGTCAAGTGCGACGTTTTCTCGGTATGTCATCGTGGTTTCGTCGTTTTATCCCTGATTTTGCATCCATGGCGGAGCCTATTACGCGTCTGTTGCGTAAGTACATGAAATGGAGGTGGGCTGACGAGCAATCGACTGCGTTTTCGCGTATTAAAGCCGCGCTGTCAACTGCACCAGTTTTGTCATGTCTGGATTTTTCGGTTCCATTTACTGTTCAGACCGACGTGACTGCCTACGGCCTGGGAGCCGTTCTCACCCAAACTATCGATGGGGTCGAGTATGTAGTAGCATTCGCGAGCCGAACGTAAATACTTGGTTTCGGACAAAGAGTGTCTTGCAGTAAAGTGGGCCGTCGACCATTTCAGACGTTATATCGAAGGTTACAATTTTACGGTAGTTACCGATCATAGCGCGTTACGATGGCTTCACAATTTGAAAAACTCGGCCGGCTGGTGAGGAAGGTGGGCACTCGGTTTACAGGAGTACGATTACGATCTTGTGCATAGGCCTGGGAAACTCCATGAAGTTCCCGACGCGTTATTACGAATGTACGAGGACGAGTGTACACAGGCTGAAGATAATGAAATTAATGCTGTTGAAGACCCAAATACTTCGGCGGAAGGAAGTGAGGGAAACATTATTGAAGAGAGCGCGGCGGAAGCGGAGGACGAGTAGTATTCTTGCAGAAAGGCGTCTGCAAGTCGGGAACCAGCTAAATTTAAAGTGAGGAAGGTGGAGAACAATCAGTTGTTTCGATACCGACCGAATTTCTTGGTTTCAACGGTGGCGGAGGACCTCGATGCGTGGAAGCTCGGTCCCCCGAAGTTGTCGCAATTAGACATTATTTCAGAATCCCATGACTTACTGCGGTCAGGTCACTTAGGGATTGAAAAAATGGAAGCTCGAGTAGCCCTCGCGTATTATTGGCCCGGAATGTCCGAGGATGTATCGAAATACGTCACTTCATGTGAAGTTTGCCAGGCGTGTAAATTCTCACAATTACAACCCGCCGGGTTGATGGGACAGCGCGTTTTTCATGAACCGTGGACAGTAGTTGTCGCGGATATCATGGGTCCATTTCCGCCGAGCAAATCAGGTCATTGTTATCTATTGGTTTTTCAGGATTTGTTTACTAAGTGGGTGGAGGTGGCACCATTAAAAAAGGCGGATGGTAAATCCATCATCGCCGAATTTGAGAATTTAATAATTTTTCGTTGGGGGACACCTCGCATGATCTTTGAAGATAATGGTACGGAATTTAAGAATAAATTGATGCAGGAAATGGCGAAATCCTTTGATATCCGCCATACAACCACACCACCGTACCACGCTCAAGCCAATCCCATTGAACGCGTAAATTGCGTGTTGAAAACGATGATAATTTGTTTCATCGCACAAGATTATCGTGAATGGGATTTGCACCTGAATCAATTTCGCTCAGCGTATAATACAGCGTTTCACAGCTCGCTACATGTTTCGCCCGCGTTCTTGAATTTCGGTCGTCAGCCTCGCGATAGTTTATTTTTGCGGAAAATGAAAGCGCTAGGCAAAGAGATAGCAGTCCCGAATACCGCGAAATGGACGAATCGGATGGAACGCATCCGACAGACATTTATGATCTAATTTCTGATAATTTAGATAGGTCGTTCGAGCAGCAGGCTCGCTATTAAAATCCCCACCATCGGGACGTAAAATTCGCGGACGGCGATCTCGTCTGGTGTAAGATACGAGTACTGTCTTCAAGACCGAGAGGCTTTACCTCCAAGCGCACTGGAAAGGCCGCGAACTAAATGGACTACAATTTTGTATTATGCAAATATAATACATATTTAATCCAAGGAATGATAGCCTCTATAAATTTTGGTGGAGGGGGGGGGGTACGGGGGATTCCCCTTACTAAAAAGGTGTAAGATATTTTTCTAATTACATATGCGGGCATCATACGTGTGGTCCTTCACGAACTTTGGTCGCCCTGAATAGAAACTCTCCACCTGAATAAAGTACGAAGGTGATCAACGAGAGTGTCACGTCATAACGACGTACAAAAATTATTATTAATTCCAACTTTTGGAAATAATAATAATTTCGGAAATTAAAAAAATATCATATTTAAATACCAATGGAATCGTACGATTCCAATGGTACATTAAACCGATCGTCTTACATCCGGTAAGACGATGGAAAAATTTATAATTTGAGATCATTCATACCACACGGGTGGTATGAACCCGCGTTGCCGAGGGCCTTATCGCTCTGGTTTCGGGTTTCTGTTGCGAGGCAGTCCACCTCGTAATAGTCCCACCATTGTCCAATGCTTTCCTCTCCTCACCTCACTCTTCACACCTAACTACGCATCTTTATTTTTCCCTCCTCCCCGCGCTCCTCGCGCCACGAAACGGTTCACGCGCGCCTGTTCCCCTGTTCCCTCTTATCCGGGCCCCTCTTACCGTGGAACGCGACCACGCTGGCTACACCAATTTTCCACCTCCCCTAATAAGACGCGTGTCTCCTCGATCTACCTACCCCCTCTCTCTACAGAGTGCACTCAGCACTCATCCACATCTTATTCCCCACCCTCATACAATTAAAAATTCGTGTATGTATTTACATACACGAATTAATATTCGACGACTCAAAAAGGGTATCGCCCATGCAGTCAGTCAATTAGTCAGTCGTGTCATGATTCCACCCCGGAAAGGAACAATTCTAAAGTCTAAAAAAAAATACCAAAGGATAGCTAAAAACAGCAAGAAGGAATAATAACAAAGGAGCAAGAAGGAATAACCCAACAAAGGGAAAGGTAAAATCCACATTTTCAAATTTTATAATCGCGAGTGTTTCCGAAAATTACAAATCAAATTTTTGTGATTAAATTCGATTTTTGACATTTTATTTTTTTTTGCGAATATTTTACGAAAATTACGTAATCAAATTTTGTGATTAAAATTCGATTTTTGACCTTTTATTTTTTTTGCGGATATTTTCCGAAAATTACATAATCAAATTTTGTGATTATATTCAATTTGAAAGATTATTTTTGCGAATATTTTCCGAAAAATTACATATCAAATTTTGTGATTAAATTCAATTTGAAATATTATTTTTGCGAATATTTTCCGAAAAATTATATATCAAATTTTGTGATTAAATTCGATTTTTGACTTTTTATTTTTGCCAATGTTTTTCGGAAATTCCGTATTAGATTTTTCGCAATAAATTCCAATTTTCTGCAACTAAAAATTCATTAATCAATTGAAAAGTTCCTTTTTTAATTTCAGAACGAATTCCGAAATTGTGACGTTAAATTTACAAAATAAATCCGATTTCTCATATTTTATTTCGGGAACATTTTCCAATTTTCCCGCAATTAAAAATTCATTAATCAATTAAAATTTCCCATATTTAATCGGGAACGAACTCCGAAATTCTGACATTAAATTTTACAATTAAAATCCGATTTCTCGTATTTTATTTGGGGAACATTTCCTGTTATGTCCGAAGGATTTTTCAGGCGAGAAAATCCTGAGTTTCTGAATTTATTCGTTTAATTCTGATGATTCTGATATTGGAAGTTCCTTGGTTAACAATAAAAATAATGTGGGATAAAATGTTTCTTATCGCGTTTTCCCGAGTGTTTATGAGCATTTTATTTATTATGCACTCTTACCTTGTTTTCTTCTTGGACATTTCGCATTTTAAATTCTGAATGGGTCGTTGAAATAATTCAAGCAAATTTTTGGAAAGAATAACACTTTTAATAATTGGTTTTTCTCGATTAATCTAAGTTCACAGTGACAGGGGAATTTCGATGTAGGTGTGATTTGATTGATTTCCCGTAAATCACAAGGTTCAAATCTTGTCACAATATATTACTTAAGATGTACTTACAGGTTTTCTGCTTGTTGCAAATGTAATCCCAACCAGATGGAAGCGTCGTCTCAGACGTTTATTACAATTTCTCTCTTTACAATATTTTTAGTTTACAATGATTTCAGTCTTTTTAAATCAATAGTCCGAATTGTTTACAAAATACACACACTTATACCGTAAGGGGTTTGGAGTCGCGAAAGCCTTGTCGGTTGCCGAAAATGCGTATCTCTTCTTTTTGAGATAATTAAGGATGCGAAATCCACACTAATTTTGATGAGGGGTTTTGACAACTGAAATTTCCGAATTACAAAATCGATCAATTTCCGCTAGCGACAGTCAGTACTCAGGAGACCACCCTCGAAATCTAGTTCACTGATTTCTGTTGGGAACTATGCCGAAAAAGTGACTTTATCCGATTTGTAACCGAAATATCCGAATTTCCGAAGATTGGAGAATGTATTCGTTCTCCGGGTTTTCCACGACTGGTTTTTAATTTTGTCAATTGTAGTTTTTAAGTCTTGAGTTTAGGCGTTGGCTTTATGGGGTGGAAGTTGGTGATTTGGGGGTTTATGACGAAAATTCGACGTGGAACACCTATTCACGTGATCGAATTTTCGCTGATTCTACTCCTGAGGTTTTCGGATATTTGGATTTTGAAATAGCCTGAGGAATTTAGGGCGATGTTGAAATTGCCTGTTGGCAATTTCGACATTGGTTGTGCCAAAAAGAGTCATTGGAATGTGTTTTATGTTCATTTTCAGATTGGGGGTGGTTTAGGGGTTGTTATTTTTTAGGGTTGTTTTCGCTTGCCAGAAGGGTCTCGAAGATTCGAACAATTTTTGTTGAGGACATTTTTCTAGGTAACGCGTTGTTTGGGTGTCACGTCGATTGTTAGTTAGTTATTGTTTATTTAGCTAGCTCTTTTATTTATGGATGGAATGTTGAAATTGTCAGTTTGTTTTCTTGCGCTGGTTGTGCAGCATTTTTGGAAATATCATTTTGGTCGGAATTTGTGTTTTACTATTTATTAGGGTTGGTTGAAAATTTTTAGGGGAATTTGTTGTTAACAATTGTAATTGTTATCCGATTGGATTGAGTGAGGGCTTGGATTATTTGGTTTTATTGTCCGGTCGTTTTTTGTTATGGGAAGTTTTGTGTAAAACTATTATTTTGGGTTCTAGCAAAAATGTTTTGTTAGGGAAAAATTGGACCCCTGCTAAAGTTATTTGTTAATAACTTTTGCAGTGTTCGGAGTTTCGTTTTGGGTGATTGGTCAAAAGTTTCGTCGTTGTGGGGCGGAACTTTTGACGTATTTGTATGGTGCGGGGATTTTGTTTTTATAATTTAGTTTGGTGGCAGTTTGTTTATTTCGTGTAGGGTAGTGGGGGTAGGTTTTGTGGTGGTCCAAACGGGGTGTGTGAGGGCTCAAAGTTTTTGTTTCGTCCAGGGGAACAATTTTGGTCTTCTGCACTTAATTGTTTGGCCTTGTTTGTTTAATTGTTACTAATACTTTTCTGTAATTTAAATCTTGTACGCCGTTGTTGATTTTGGGTTTTTGGATATTTTGGAAGCGGGGGAGGATTTTAGGCTAAGAATAATTTGGACATAACACCCCCCGCTTCGAGAAAGATTTAAGCGAAACCTTTCTCGAAGTTAGTAGGTTTTGATTATTTTCAGCGTTGGAAGGTTTTTTTTTAAAGGTTTAGTGCCGTGTGCGGTCGGCAGTTTGCGGAGGGCAGCACCTTACGGGTTGTTCTCTCCGGAGTCGTTAAATTTTCAGTGCGCGTGGGCGGCCGATCGTTGATCGATTTTATTTGAAATTTGACTCGTTTTGCGCGTGTGTGTATTTATTGTTTTCCTTAAATTTAGTCATTTTGTTCTCTTTTTGTGAAATGTCTCCCCTAATTTTATTGAATTGTCGCTCAACGGGTGAGTCGTTTTGACCTGAGTAGTGGGTTTTAAAATTGCTGAGTTTGCAGTTTAGCTCTTCGTGTTTGTAGCAGGTACATCGAGGTGAGGAATTTCTTTTGTTAATTATTTCTAATTATTTTAATTTTTCAGGGGTGGATTATTCTAATTTTTCGGGAGTGTCTTAGAGTGTTGTGTTTTTTTGTTTTTGTTTTCCTTCTCGGTGGTGCGAAGTATTGGTGTGAAAAGGGGAAAGTGGTGTGAGGGGGGGGGGTTTGTGTCAATTATAATTTGCGTGTGTCTTGTGCTGGTGTTATTTGTGGAGTATTTTCGGGCGTTATTCGTGGAGTATTTTCGGGCGTTATTTGCGCGATTGTTTTTCCTCCTTTTTTTTTGTTCATTTATTTCATTATTTATGTGCCTCGTGTTCGTGGCATTCTTGTGCGCATGCGTGAGGTGCGCGCACATCTCTTCCGCGGTAGCAGTGAACAGTGGCGTGATTAGTGCCCGCGCCTAACATTTCCGTTGGAGCGGGTCCAGCGGAAATTTTCAGGAACGTGTCTAGTTGCGAGATTTTGGGGTTCCGGGGGGGCCCCCTTTGCCCAATTTTTTTTCATATATTATTATTGTTATTATTATTATAATATATATATATATATATATATATATATATATATATATATATATATATATATATATATATAT
>NW_021680487.1:139816-143561 GCF_001412515.2 Diachasma alloeum
TATATATATATATATATATTGTGACGTGTTATTTTCCGTCACAAAGAGCATTTCTTTATTCGACCGTTTCGCGTATAGGTTTCTAATTTAAAAATCACCAGACGGGAAGTCACCAACCGACAGCGNTATTTTCCATCAGAACATTGCGACCTTGCATAACCCGACTAGGCAGCATACACCGTCTTTGCGCCAGTTGGAAATTGCGGAGTTACACCCGCAATTAACAACTTTTTGGGAGCCTTGAACAGCCACCTCCACGTGGTGCTCCCGGGTCATGCCAAGAGCTGTTCGGTTTTGAGGTTATAATTCATACATTTGAATTATACTTCAAAATATTGCAGTGTCATCGTAATAACCCTTAAACATATATATATATAAATATATATACATATATATTTTTTTTTCCCTCAACTTTTACAAATGGATGTTTTTCTTGATGGTTAGTTGTTATTATTAGTTGTTATGTATATGTGTGCACATATATGGGAGAATCCAGCTCAACTCAGGAAATCGTGCGACCTCATATTTTTCAGTTGTTTAGACATTTACAGAGCATATAGGCCTCTTCAAAACAAGCATTTTGCTTTTTGATTTTTCNCGGCAACTCTAGGGGAAATGTGACGTAGGAGCCCGGCTGGTTCAATGTGGAAGGGGAAGTGAAGGATTTCACCGAGATCAGAAGGAGGTTGAGTTNCGCTCTAGCTATTATGGTTCAGGAGTTATAGTATTGAAAATCATCCCTCAGTTGGGCTAAATGTCGAATTTTGCTCGCTCGGCAACCTCCGGGCATCGACGAACACGCACGAAGACGATCGTGCGTGTCGTATCCTTTAGTACACCATCGAACTTCATCGAGTGAAAGTGCCGGAAAATTATCACATTTATTATCGAACATTATCACTGCAAATCATCTTTTTGTTAATTTGTATACAGTCCACTCGGAACTCATCTATTNCATCGTCCTTTGGTGACAAAATGGTCTGGAGGATGATTTGGAAAGAGGTCAGAAAACATTTGGATTCATTTGATACTCTGGGATAAATTGTGTTTATTAAATAACGTCTGAGAAGTCACTGCGCATGTGCCGACGGACTTGGTTCGGCCATGTGAGCGACAGAGTCTAGTTGTTTGGAAACAGATTGGAGGAGTNGATAGTGGAGTGTAACAGTGTGGTGTTGAAAGTGGATAATCATCAAGGACAGGGACAAGAGACAGCGTGGTGAAGTGCAGTATCACGTGTGGAAAATTAACGCGTTTGTTAAATAGACGCTCTGTCTGCCACGAGGCAATTCGGGGTTCACAATACAATCAACGTGTACAATCACCAGAAAAANTATTGCGTTAATTTTGGAGTTTTGGAGAGTCTAAAGGCGCTCTGGAAGGAGAATCAGACCTGCGGAGGAAGCCCCGAGTGGATTTGTCTGGAGGAAGGTCCCGAGGACTCGGATTTGGAGGAGTTTTTGAGACGTTTTCCGGAGACATCGAGGTGGACTGTGCTGGGTGAGCGTGATGGCTACGACTCTGTAGAACGCATCTGTGTGAATTTGTCGTAAGTAGGACTCTGGCTAATTTTAGAATTTTGAATAGATGTTCAGTGCATCTTAGTCCNACCTTATCGGAGTTTGTTTACATCGTACGCTGCGCGAATTGAAAATCATCGTTGGCACTCNCGTGGTGAAGTGCAGTATCACGTGTGGAAAATTAACGCGTTTGTTAAATAGACGCTCTGTCTGCCACGAGGCAATTCGGGGTTCACAATACAATCAACGTGTACAATCACCAGAAAAAATTCAGTGCTATTCATCCGGAATAAATTCCTCAGAGGATTAGTGCTGTGACCTTATCGGAGTTTGTTTACATCGTACGCTGCGCGAATTGAAAATCATCGTTGNGAGGAGTTTTTGAGACGTTTTCCGGAGACATCGAGGTGGACTGTGCTGGGTGAGCGTGATGGCTACGACTCTGTAGAACGCATCTGTGTGAATTTGTCGTAAGTAGGACTCTGGCTAATTTTAGAATTTTGAATAGATGTTCAGTGCATCTTAGTCCCGTGGGACTNTGGATTTCTTCATTCTCAATTCGTCCGACTTTCGGCAGTGAACCACATCAGCGTCAGTCGAGGAGGCATCCCCACTCTCGCTACACTCGTATTACGTATATCGGCGTTCAACGTGCGGGTATTATCGTCTCTTTCACGGAGTCTCAACGCATTCATCAAAATTCGGAAATCTACTCGTTCAAACCACATCACTACGCCTTCAGAAAGTCATCAAGTTTATCAACGCAGAGCAACTCAATGAATGAACAAGCTTGACAGAGATGTCAAGGACGTTGGCAGGGTCGACAAAATTTCGGANCAATTGCTTAGTGGGTCTCTTTCGTCTCTCTTTCGTGCTTATTTGGAATCATTGTGTTTGATCATTCGATTTCGGTTGTCTTGCGACATTGAGTCATTTCGTAGAGTTTTGGGCTCTCGGGTTTCATGTTGCGAGTAACGATTATTTTATGAATATTTTGGTTGTNTATCGTCTCTTTCACGGAGTCTCAACGCATTCATCAAAATTCGGAAATCTACTCGTTCAAACCACATCACTACGCCTTCAGAAAGTCATCAAGTTTATCAACGCAGAGCAACTCAATGAATGAACAAGCTTGACAGAGATGTCAAGGACGTTGGCAGGGTCGACAAAATTTCGGAGAATTATCAAAACTCAACATTGGAAAATTCATCATCGAGAGAACATCAACGCAATGGATCATCTACTCCGAGCCCGGGAACGCAGGAAACATTTGGATGGAGAGGTANAGTATACAAAATTCTTGGGTTTCGATCGTTCAGTGTTGTTCAATCTACATGATTATTGTTGACGATATTTTGATTCTGGTTTTATTTTTTTCTCTTTGACATTGTTTATTCTTGACTNAACATCTACAAGGTCAACGGCGATTCAGAGAATTTACGACTCTCTCAATTCTCCAGAGATCTCAACGGTCGAATCTTCAGGGGACTCCAACTCCGCCAAAATCATCAATCATCGTCATAGCAGGTTTCTCGAGTCATCAAAAACGAATCGGAGCTGTCNCTCTTTGACATTGTTTATTCTTGACTTTTGGGGTGGTTAAATCTTTCAATGTAACTATCGGAATTTCTTTTGACTAAATTGATTAAGTATATTACTTCTTTATTTTCCTATCAGAATTCTTTATTTCTTGGACAATTGTAGAATCAGTAACTATCGGAGCCTTATGATCGTTGATTGATCGAAACAACCAAAGGGGGTTTTCCAAGGAAATTGATTTGTTTTATTTGTATCGAGTCATCCAAGTCTGATTAAATATTTTGATTTTCCCCCGCAATCTTGAGTTAAATTCATTTATTTGGTCAATACCTAGTCATACTTTAATCTAAGCTTCATCAGTGACCTTCACGCCGTTCTTCGGTCTGAGTTNAAATTTACGACTCCGATGAATTGGGTTGAGTCCTACGTCATCACAATCATCAGAGGAAATCAACGGGAAGATGCCTGTCTACAATCATCTGGTCCATCNTCGTCTCGAAGCTTGGGATTATTCTGGAAATTTTGTTTTTGGCTGTTCGTTTCATTCCAGTGGTCGTTCTGGTAATAACGACCTGGCGCTCGACTTATTTGGTGTTTCAGGGTGGTCGTACGTCGAAGGGCTACGTAGTGGATCGAGGGTTCCGTGAACCTCAGGAAATTACGTCACAATATATATATATATATAT
>NW_021680487.1:143907-175104 GCF_001412515.2 Diachasma alloeum
AAACTCGCCTTACAACCGAGACATGACCCTGCTGTGCAGATCATCGTGGAGACTCACATCCTGAGCAAGTTGACGGCGGAAATACCGCCATTCACTTGCAGCACATCAACCCCACTTAAACTAAGAGGACTACAATTGGCAGATCCTCAATTCTTGAGACCTGGGGCCATCGACCTCTTCATTGGAGCTGACGCCTATGGGAATATCCAGTCACTCATACCCTCTATAAGAAATTCATCGAAGAGTACGAGGCCCTGGACCACACGCAGCGAGCACCTTCAACTTCAGAGCCAAAGCAGGCATATTACCTGCCTCATCATGGAGTGCTTAAACCAGACAGCACGACCACAAAATTGAGAGTGGTGTTCGACGTATCGCATCGCAGCTCATCAGGAGTGTCACTTAACGACATACTCCATCCAGGACCGGAGCAACAAGTAGACAGCTCCGACGTTCTTATCTGGTTACGTCGTCATCGTTTAGTATTTGGTGCGGACATTGTGAAAATGTTCCGACAGATTCGTGTTCATCGAGACGATTGGGATTATCAACGGATCTTCTGGAAAGACGACGAAGGAAAACTCATCGACTTTCAACTGACGACAGTCACATACGGCACCAGCTGCGCACCTTGGCTATCTCTGAGGGTGCTGAAGCAGTTGGCCATCGACGAAGGCCATCGATTCCCGTTGGCCTTACCGACATTCATCAAGGGACGGTATGTTGACGACGTATATGGAGGCGCGGAAACAGAAGAGCATTTTGAAAACATTATCAAGTAGCTCATCGAACTTTGCATGGCGATCGGCATGCCCCTGCAAAAATAGTGCAGCAATGCACCGCAAGCCCTAGAGCGACTCGGAATATCATCAGGATCAGCTCCAACCATCGAATTCGAGGAATCAACGTTGAAAGTGTATGGACTATGCTGGCAGCCCCACACGGACACCTTCCATTATAGAGCAAAGACTTTCACCGAGGACACCATCACCAAGCGCGTAACCTTGTCCGAGATTGCGCAAATCTACGATCCATTGGGACTCATCGCGCCNAAAAGGTGTCAACTTCATCGGGGCAGAGAGAGAACTTCAAAGGTTATTCGGTCANACAGAGATACTCGTCCAGGAATTATGGCTGCTCAAACTTGACTGGGACGATCTACTTCCAGATGACTACAAGGATCGCTGGAAATCATTCAGAGAGCAGGTTCAACACTTNCTAAATTTAATCCTCCTCACTCGCCGCACATTGGAGGCAAGTGGGAGGCTGCAGTGAAATGAACGAAACATCATCTACGAAAAGTCATCGGAACTTCGACCTTGACGTACGAAGAATTTACGACTCTTCTGATGCAAGTCGAGGCCATCTTTAACTCACGACCCCTCTGCCCACTCACAAACGACCCGCAGGATATATCAGCCCTGACACCAGGACACTTCATCATAGGAGAAGCGCTCACGACAATTCCAGAACCTTCACTTCAGCAGATCAACACAGCAAGACTGAACAGATGGCAAATCATCTCCCAGAGGCTTCAGAATTTCTGGAAACACTGGGCACGAGAGTGCATTCATCGTTACCAGCAAATTTATCGGTGGAAGCAGCCAACGAACGAAGTAAAAATCGATTCGTTGGTCCTCATCATTGACGAGCGGGAGCCACCAGCCAAGTGGCCTCTGGCTCGAGTCATCGCAATTAATTCGGGACAAGACAATCTGACCAGAGTTGTCACACTGAGGAAAGGCAACAAGGAGACTCAAAGGTCCATCCACAGGCTGGTGACTTTGCCGATCAACGACGACCTTTTGAAAGGTCAACAGTGACACGTCATCATAATCATCAGCTATACATCGTCACCTGGAGGTGACGCAGGGCGGGCGGGATATTGAAAATCATCCCTCAGTCGGGCTAAATGTCGAATTTTGCTCGCTCGGCAACATCCGGGCATCGACGAACACGCACGAGG
This sequence comes from Diachasma alloeum, assembly GCF_001412515.2. Taxonomy (NCBI): domain Eukaryota; kingdom Metazoa; phylum Arthropoda; class Insecta; order Hymenoptera; family Braconidae; genus Diachasma; species Diachasma alloeum. Next base: position 145,874 of record NW_021680487.1, read on the forward strand.
ACGATAGTGCATGTCGTATTTTTTAGTACGCCATGGAACTTCACCGAGTGAAAGTGCCGGAAAATTATCGCATCTATTATCGAACATTATCACTGCAAATCATCTTTTTGTTAATTTGTATACAGTCCACTCGGAACTCATCTATTTATTAAACTCTGTGTTGTGCAATTTTCAGTGCAAGATTATTCGTTTATTGAAGGAAACTCATCAAACTACCTCCGGCTAATCATCAACACGTTAACCCGAACCTCACTTTTCCTTCCGACCACCCGGCTCATCAAATCGTGATTGATTTCTAACATATAGCCATTTGAATGAATAATTATTTTTGAACAACTCGGTAGTGAAAATTATTCGCCATAAAGTGTCCTTTCTGAATAATTTATGCAAAAAATTTCAACTTTGAAAAAATATATTTTTTGGCATGGAGAAAATTGAAAATTCATAATTTTTCGAGTATACCCTTTTTTTTTGCTTGAAAAAAATTGAGTATATACTAGCATCTATACCGAAAATTTTGAGCCATTGGGCATCATGGGCCAACGTAAACTTACCATGATTCTAAATTAATGAAAATTTTCAACGGTCGAATTAAGGGATAAAATGTTATTTTTTCCAATGTTATTATTCAGTCCCCATTTGTATTTTGTTGTTCTCAATTTTCGTGCACTGCAACCTTTCGATATTGAATATCGAAGATTGGTAATTCATTACTATCGGTAATACAGTACTATCGGTAATACACCATTATCAACTGAGTGTTGATCACTTTCTCGAAAGTTTTCTTGTTGTCATTCTTTGTCAACATAACCTCCACTTCAATATTCTTCTCAACTTCAATCGAGTTTGTGGAAAAATGAATCAAGCGGTACATCATGACCGGTGTTGTAATCCTCTGAAAATAAAAGATCATGAGAGTCGTCAAGATGGATTACGTGATCCTTCTAATTTAATTTGTGAGAAATGGAGTTTGAACCCGAGTATGTATTTGTGCAATTCCTGTCGGAAATTGTTGGCAAAGAGTGAACCAGAAGAGACTGTTGATGATAGTGATGACAGTCTGTATGAAAATGCAGGTGAGAGGAGAATTTCATTCCTAAGAATTTCGGTTTTTCTGAAAGAGAGGGAGAGGTGTAATATATATGGGTATTTCTAGAACATGGAGTGGAAAAATCACTATCTGTTGGAAGTAAAGGTGAATCTGATCAGATAAGGAATAGTGGCTCTGGACCTTCCTTTGAATGTAGTGGCACTCATTCAACTCCACTCAGCCTTGAAGCGCAGTTACCAATTATTAATGAAGCATTAGTTCTGCTTAATCAATCACCCATCCCTATGCGAAAACTCCATTCATATTCCGAGGTTTGGCTTCGCAATAAAGTGGATCGCGTGCATCAAATGTTGACAGAATTATTATGTGATCCTACGAACTCTGAATATCTATCTTTGAATGATACTCGAGATTTCTATGGTATGATTGCCAAACTGAGGGACAAATTCCATGACGAGCAAACTACGTACGCTGATAAAGTACAAATTTTGACATTGATGCAATCAGATTGGAGTGTTCAAAAAATTATCGACATTATGAACACCGAACGTTACATCGTAGAAAAAGCAAAAGATTTGACATCTACAAACGGAGTATTTTCAACTCCCTCAATTCAATTAGGTAATATGAATTCAGTCCTGAAGTAACGAAATTTACTGGGTCAATTCTTTTATTATAAAGATGGAATTTCTCAGTTTACAACTACTTCTTATTCTAGGTAAACCCTTGATGGAAACAACAAAACAACTGATCCACGACTATTATTATGATGAGCGAAATAGAGTTCGTATGCCAGGGACAAGGGATTGCATGGTGATTAGAGATGACGAAGGGAAACGAACAGTAAAGAAGCGATTAGTGCTTTTGAATCTGAAAGAACTTTTTGGAGGGTTTCGTTCAGAAAATCCTAACGTTGAAGTCGGATTCAGCACGTTTGCGTCTGTGAGACCGAAAGAGTGCATTTTCGCTGGAAAACCTGGTACTCAGTCTGTGTGTGTCCTCTTCATCAAAATATCAAGTTGATGATGATTGGTAAGGACTTATCTTTGCAGTAGGATAATGATTACCTGATCAACCGCTAATAGAATAAAGATGAGACAAGCATAAGGCTTTGTTGAGAATCCATGAGAACTAACGAAATTTTCACTCCAACCAAAAAGACAGCTACGAAAAGTTTCTGGAAAATTCCCTCATCTTTCTCAGATACTGATTTATTTATAAAAAACACACTCTGAAACTTAATTCTATGATGTCAACACACTTCCAATGAAAATATGCCTTCCATTTTTTAGGCTGTAACATGAAGAACCTCACACAACTGTCGACTCATTCTCTGAATCACTATAGCGATTGCTTGAATCTCATGATATGCAAAGATCCAACTGATAAATGTAACCAAGGTCTTGGTAAGAAGTGTCCCGGTGTCGAGCCGTTGAAGAAGTTTCTAGTTTCGATTCTGAATGACAATGATGTAGAAGAAGTTATGTACAAACACTGGGTACAAAATCCTCGAGCAAAATTGGGGACAGCGGTTAAAGATTCTCCTGAATTCGTGGATGAATTCTGTGCAAAGTTGAAGATTCTACTGCCTCATGCATTTCTGACCAAAAAACAAGCAAATTTCCTGAAAAGTTTGAGGGAATCTCTTGAAGAAGATGAATTTCTCATTATTTGTGATTTTGCGGAGAATTATTCTTTTTTGGTGCAGAACGTAATAGGGGGATTCCACTGGAATAATGATTCTGCATCATTGTATACTGTGGTTATTTATTGCAAGTCAAACGACATTCTGAAGCATAAAAGTTTAGTAATCGTATCCGATTGTATGACGCACGATGCTATTGCGGTTTATGTTTATACACGAATCATCAATGAATTTGTTAGAACTATTTCTGATGAGCCCAAAAAGTTTTACTACTTCTCCGACGACGCCCCATCGCAATACAAAAACTTCAAATACATTACCAACCTCTACTACCACGAAAAAGATCACGGAGTACATGCTGAGCACCATTATTTTCAGACTTCGTACGGGAAAAGTCCGTGCGATGGACTAGGCGGAACTGTAAAACGTACGGTTGCTCGAGCAAGTCTCCAAATGCAAGCAGAACAAGAAATTACAACCCCAGCACAATTCGCTGAATGGTGTCAAACGTCGGGAAGGGTACCGAATATTGAGGTAAAATACTCGCCCAAAGCTGAATATGAAGAAGCTAAGATTCAGCTCCAGGATCGCTTGGCCAATGCGAAGACAATCCCTGGGACGAAGAAATTCCGATGCATCATCTCACCAATTGACGGTGTTATTGACACCACAATATTTTCCGATGCAGAGGATTTTGACGTTTACACGATTGAGAACTCCACTACTACTACAAATTCAAAGCGAAAGAGGAATTAGAGGCACTGAATTCACAATCTTCATAGTCTAAAATTGATTGTTCACTCACATAATCTACGTACAGAGAATCATAAATTTTTCTATAATTCAATTGCAGAATATAACATTCAACCCCACTTAATCACCCTTTTAATGACTTGCCCATGATGCCCAATGGCTCAAAATTTTCGTAATAGATGCTAGTATACACTCAATTTTTTTCAAGCAAAAAAATGGGCATACTCGAAAAATTATGAATTTTCAATTTTCTCCATGCCAAAAAATATATTTTTTCAAATTTGAAATTTTTTTGCATCAATTATTCAGAAAGTACACTTCATGACGAATAATTTTCACTGCTGAGTTGTTTCAAAATAATTGTTCATTCAAAAGATATGATTTTTGAAAAAAATCGAATTCGTAAAAAATTTAAAATTTCAAATGGCTATAACTCCTGAACCATAATAGCTAGAGCGAAAAATTAAAAACCAAAATGCTTGTTTTGAAAAGGCCTATATGCTCTGTGAATGTCTAAACCACTGAAAAATATGAGGTCGCACGATTTCCTCAGTTGAGCTGGAATCTCCCATCTATTGGTTGTTACGTATGCGTACGTTTGTTTATTTAATTTTTTTTTTTTTTTTTAGATGGCCCCAGGTTCAGTCAAGGAGGTTCTGGAGGTTGATGGAGAGAGGGAGGTGGAGGAGGTGCCTGACCTTCCTGGGGGTGCGGGGGTTCGTCCCTTTGCCGTTTTCTTCAGGGAGGTTGAGCTGGAGGGGGACCTCCTCCAGAGCTTTTTGTGGCGGGAGGAGAGGAGGGTAGAGGTGAGGGAGGATTTAGAAGGGGACCGGTTTCGGACACTGCTGTCGGCGGTGTCTGATGTTTGCGGGGAGGTGATCTCGGTGGATCCTTTCCTGGAGGCGGTTTTAGATTTTATTGCTTTCCTGGGGCCCTGTTATCGGCTGACCACGGTAGGTGGTTTTGGTTGATTTTGTATTGTGTTTATTGTTAGCTTAAGTGTTTTTTTTTTTCCTAGGCAAGGAGGTTATGGAGGCAACTCCTGATCTTCAAGGGGTTTTTGGCGGCGGTGGAGAGGAGGGAAGCCCTAGGGTTTTTGGAGGATGCCTCCCCGCGGGTTTTAGGGGTTATTCTGGCGGTTGGCCAGGGCCCGTTATTTGGTTGACGTCTGACTCCTCTGTATCTATCTAATAAAGTTAGTTTATTGATACGTGTCTGACCTTTTTTTTTTGAGATATAGTTGATGACCACGGCGGATGGAGTGTCCTGTTTGGGGATTGTGGTAGCGTGTTTGGGCTTGGTGTTCGCTTTCTTTTTCGGCGCTGGAGTTGGTGCTGGGTAGCTGGGCATTCCGACCATAGTTATTGCTGCTGAGGTTTCATCTAACTTATGGATTTCTGGGGCTCCGATTTCGACTCTTCGTTGAAATTTTCTTTACTTCTTCTTGGACTTCTGGCAGCGGGCGAAGCAAGACAGAATGCTTATGATGGACAGCCCTTGCCTGTACGCGCAGATGCTGGCTGCGACCATGGATAGGGAGATGATGGCGGTAATGATGCCATTTGTTGCAGTGAGGATTCTGTGGTGATATTCCTCTTGGTGGTCGAGACCTATTTCTTCGGCCTCGTCTAAGGTGTGTTGGAGTGATTCGTCGAATTCCCTGTTTTCATCTGGTGTGGGTAAGATATGTTGTTTTATTTGGCTCAATGGGTGTATGGGTTTTGGTTTTTCATTTAGTATTGGTGTCATTGCTGAGCTATTTATGGTTTTAGGTAACCCCAATATCATGGGAAGTTGGGTCTTGATTATTCCTGCACTTTCGATGACGGCTGTGGTGGTTTCTGCCCTGCAATTTGGATTTAGGTGGATTATTCCTGTGCCGTTTATTGTTAGGCTGGTAACTTGCTGGTTTGTGCAAGTTATTTCTAGTGTCTCTGGTTGTGTGGTGGCATAGAGCCATCCATCGGTGTTGGTTAATTTGGTCCATTGTGTGTCTTGATTATTGGTGACTCTGATGTTGCAGTTCTGATAGATGGTAGAGTCGACTTGGGGGTCGGTGTTTGTTAGTAGGTGGTATTCGCAGCTCTGTTTTCCGTTGGGGTTCCTCAGGGGGAGGTTTCTGGGGCAAGCTAGGCAGTTCCCCAGTGGAATACAGGTTTGTAGGTGTTCTCGGTTCATTTGGCTGTATTTGTTGGTGAATTTTGGGGTTGCGATGTATTCGTTTTGTGGTTCTACGTATGCTGTGATTGTTCTGTTCCCGCGGATTCTCCGGGGAACTTTGCAGGGGATTATTTTGTAGAGTTCCATTAGATCTCTGCTTAGTAGTGGGATGTCGAAGATTATGAGGAAGGAGCCGTTGTTAAAACCGGTGTGCATGTCACTGATTTAGCTTAGGATGGTCAAATCTGTCTTTTCCGGAGATGTTGGAAAGATGCTGTCGGTGATGACTTTTCCAATTTCCTCTATGGCCTGTCCAATTTTTGGTTATTTATTAGGATGGGGTTTAGTTTTCCGTGTTTTGCGCCTTCTATGGCATGGAGGATGCTGTGGGTCGTTTCTAGATACTTTCCGGCGACATGTTCTATTTCTCTAGCTGTTTCGTCGAGTCTAGCGATGTATTCTACTTGGATCAGCTTGTCAGACAGTAGGTTGGTGTTGGAGGCTATGATGTTCATTCTATCTGTAGCCTTTCTAATTTTCTCATAGTTCAGTTCATGTTCCTTCTTCATGGCGTTTATTTCGGTATGGATGATGTGAGTCCAATTTTCGATTAAATGGGTGATGTGCTGTTGGTCTTGATAGAGTCGATCAATTTCTTTGGTGATGTGTTCCTGATCATTGTAGTCCATGGTGCTGAAGAGGGATCTTGATATGGTGCCCACGAATCTTAGTAAAGGGATTCTGCTATATCGTCTTTTGGGGTTCTGTTCTGGACTTTTCCAGATTCTTTCCAGATGTTTCTGTATTGTTTGGAGTGTCATATTGTACTCTTTCATGATGGGTATACCTAGTACTTTATCGCAGGTCTGCTTGCCCTGGTGTTTGTTGCATACGGTTTGATAATTTTCTATTGTTTGTATCCCGGGCAGTGGTTGTCCTAGGAGGTTGTGGATGTCTACTGTAAGCATCAGTCGCCATTTTCTGTTGATTGTCCTGATTTGGTCGATTTTCTCATAGTAGAGTCCGGGGTTGTGGTCTATAGTTTGGTGTTGATAAATTTGATCGGGTGTTAAATCTGTTTGGGCCTTGGTTACCCAGACGGTGGTCCATATGATGATGATAGCTCTCATGGAATTGTGTTCTGTAAGTTGGACAATTTTTGTTTGAGTTTGGTGTGCTTAAATTTTTTTTTTCTGGAAGGTTTCGGCTTGGTCTAGTTAGGTTCGGTGGGTATTATTTCTCATCCTATTTTTGCTTGTTCGTCCGCTTTTTCGTTCCCGTATATTCCCTGCTGTCCTGAGGTATATTCAAATTGGACGTCGATTTTCTGGGTGAGTTCATCAAGCTGTTTCAGGAGTATTTTATTTACGACGGGTTTGGATTTAGCATTCAGCCAGCCATTTGATTTCCATTTCTTTATGTGTTCAGTCATGCAGCTGATGAGGTATTTGGAATCGGTGATTATTCTTATTCTTGAAATGTCGTGGCGAATACATATTTGGCATGCTTCGATGGCGGCCGCTGTTTCGGCGGTGATATTGGTGGCCTGCGTGCCTTGCAGAGTTTTATAGGTGTTGAGGGGGTGGTTGTCCGCAAACCACACTTCTATTCCTACTTTGGCATCGATTTAGCCGTTGAAAGAGCAGGAACCATCGACGTATACTGGCGTGCGTCCTCATCCGTCGGTACTCATGTCTCTGGAATGGTTTTGCTTTTGGTGGTTTGTACGGTCGGGATGGTTTGTTTGGCAGCACTGAAATCGGTATCGACTCATTCTGCGCAGGGTTTCAGCTTATTTGGGTATTTCATGAAGTGGTGTCCGTCTTCACTTTCTAGGTACACGTTTCCTTTTTCTGTGATGTCGACAATCTCGTAGGGTCCAGTGTAGGCCTGATCCCATTTTCCGATCTTGGGTTCCTTCTCGACGTAGACAAATTGCCCTATTTTGAGGTCTATTGGTCGAGCGTCTCGGTCGTAAAGGCTCTTGGAATGTAGTTTAGCCTTTTCTAGGTAGTCGAAGGCGAGATGGTAAATTTTCTCCTGTTTGTTAATTAGATTTACCATGTAATCGTTGTAGATATAGATTGGCTCATCTTCGTCGGGGACGTTGGAGGGGAGAACTGCTCTTTTTCCATACAGGACTTCGAATGGTGTGAAATTTGTTGAGCTATGTACCGTGGTGTTGTACGATAGCATGGCGAAGGGGAGTAGCTCGTCCCAGTCGGTGAATTCGTCGGTAAAGGTCTTCAGATATTCGGCTAGTACGTGATGACTTCTCTCAAGGGCTCCATTTGACTGAGATCTGTATCCAGATGTCGTGATATGGTGAAATCTCAGGACCTTTCCCAGTTGATTGAACGATTTGCTGAGGAAGCTGGTCCCTTTATCTGAGAGGATTATCTTGAGGCATCCGTACAGGGCTACATACTTGGCTGCTAGTGCATGAGCGATAGTGTGCGCCTTGATATCCTCAAGTGGTACAGTGGTGCAATGCTTGCAGAAGTTATCCTGTATTGTCAGGATATGGCAGTGACCCATACGTGTAGCTGGGAGAGGGCCTACGGTGTCGATAGAGATTCTCTCGAAGCATTCGCTAGGTGTTTCAGTGATGAGCATGGGCTGTCGGAATTTCACCCTTCGAATCTTTTCTAGTTGACAGGTTCGGCAGAGTTTGATGAATCTCTCTATTTCCTATTTCATCCCGGGGCAGTAGAACCTTCCTCTTAATCGGTTGACGGTTTTCACAATCCCTTTGTGTCTTCCGGAAAGAGTTGCATGGCATTCCTTAATGATTTCTGGTCTTAGGGCTGCTGGAGGCATCCGGATTCCCCCATGGCACAGGGTTACTGTAGCTGGGTGGAATTGAAATTCTTTCTCCAGGAAGTATCGTATTCTGATATCGTCATCTATTTCGTCACCCTGAGATGCCATTTTTATTTCGGTGATTTCGTATTTTTCCATGGCGGTTTTGAGATTTTTCAGGGAGAGTTTTAGTATCCGGTTGTTCAGTTTTTCGAAGTGCTATTGCTTCGCAATGAGGGTAAATGTTCGGAATTTTCCACAATTCGTGACGATGACTTGACCTAGTTTTGGATTGAGCTTACGTATTTCCTCCAGGTCTATCAGATTGAGGTCACTTAAAAGTTTGGTGTTTTGCTTTTTGATCTCCCCGTCTGCTGCGAGGAAATGAGCAATGTTTCCCCTGGTAAATATTAGTTCATCTCGGATTTTTTTGATGTTGCTCGCAGGCTGGTAGTCACTTTGCGGTATAATGATCTTGTCGTCCATAGCTTCCTCATTTGGTTTGTTCTGAGATATTTCTTGTTGGTTCTGTAGGAAACCGTGCTCTTCGCTCGTGGGAAGGTCAGGCGTGAGGAATTTGGGGTATGGATTCAAAGACACCCCCGGTGGCGGCGCTGATGGCGGTTGTGCAATTTCGTTTGCTTGGGGAATTTCCGCTTCTCTGGTGTGCGTTGATGGATGGATTTCTTCGGTGCATGGGTACAGTTCTCTTGGGGTTAGGTCTGTTCAAGAATTTTTCTTTTCTGGAGAAGATCCTGCCCTAGGTGACTGTATAGCCCTTGGTGTCGGCAGTAAGGATTCTCGTGTGACGTTTGGCTGCGATATCACAAAATGTCTGGATCGAGGTGTTTCTTCCGTCTCTGTTTTTTCGGGACTTTGGTCGGTGAAGCTCGTCAATTCTGAGATTTCGTCGGTTGAGTTGATTAGGGGGTTGGACTGGTTTTGCAACTCAGCCATCTTCTTCTCAAATTCTTGGCAAGATTGATTCAATTTTTCTTTAAATTCTGGACCCAGAATGGTTTTTCTCATTTTGTAGAGTGGTAGTAGCTGGTCTAGCAGTGGCTCTAGGGGTTCCTGGAGTATTTCCTCATCTCTTTCCGAGATTTTCTCCATATACTCGTAGAATTTTTCCAGGTTTCGTTCCATTCGTTCCATTTCCAATGGAGGACGTGATGTGGGATTTGATTCTTCATCCTTTTCCTCTATTCGAGTTTCAGCTTCGATTATAGAAAGCGTTTCCTCGTCGGTGGAGTTTTCATCTGTGATGAATGCGTCATCCTCCAACTTTTCGTCCGTTGGGATTCCTTCAAGGGAAATTTCTAGTTGATTTTCTTTGCCTTGGTCTTCCCTTTCGACAGGTATTACCGATGGTTCATCCTGTAGTGGTGGTTCTTTGGATTGAGTAGGTGTTGGAGTTGATTCTGGCATCTCCATGATCGGAGGGGTGGATGGAGTGGGGATCGTTTCTTCCACTGTTTCTGGTTTGTTCTCAATTGTGGTGCCCCGGGTAGATGATGTGGGGTTTTTGCTGATTTTGGGTGTCGTTTTATAATCTCGATTCAATCTGTAGGTGATCGGTTGCCGGGTGCCGCTGTTTGTTTCTGTTGCTCTTCTAGCCTGAATCCTGTCGGCAATTGAGCTTTCCGCCGCTGGGATGGTGATAATTTTTGGGTCACTATTTATTCTAACCTTTCGATTAGGATTTGTGACTGTCCCTGGTGTTTTCACACTAGACTTCGGTACTGGTAGAGCAGGCATGCAGGTTGCGAACATGACGATTTCTTCACGTTCGTCTCGAAGAGGATTTTCTGCAAAGGCGTCTGCTAACTGATTTCTCGTTTGTTTCTTGATTTCTACCTCAAACGTAAAATCATTCAGGTAGGTTTTCTACTTAACTTGCCTCGTAGTAGGGTTGCTAGAATCTCTGAGTCAGTTCAGGGCTGGGCTGTTCCTAATAATGGTAAAGGGTCCTCCATAGATGTAGGGTTTGAACTGTCTTAAGGCGTAGATAGCTGCTAGGCAGTCCAATTCAACTGAAGTATATCTTGTTTCAGCATCTCGAAGTGCTCTCGATGCGTACAGGATCGGGTGTTCGTCTCCTTCATCATCTTTTCAACTGAGGATGGCTCCAATGCCCTTTTGGGTACTGGAAATATGAACGATAAATGGTTCGTTCATGTCAGGATGAAACAGTAGGAATTCCTCGGTGATGGCTTCCTTGAGGGCTTTAAATGATTGTTCTTGTTCTTTGCTCCATTTAAATCCCACGTTTTTCTTGAGGAGATCATTTAGAGGCTGTGCAATTTCTGCATAGTCCTTCACGAATCGTCGATAATAGTTACTGAAGCCTAAGAATCTCCTTATTCCTTGTTGGCTTGTTGGAAGGGGCATCTCTGTTAATGCCTTTATCTTTGCTGGATCAGGATGAATAGCTTGGTCATCGATTATGTGTCCCGGATAGGCTACCTCCTTCATGAAAAATTTGCATCTATCCGGCTGGAAGATTGGAGGTGAATTTTGCAATCCAAAAGGCATCCTCATGTACTCGTAGTGTCCGTTGGGACCGGTAAAGGCAGTTTTTTCAGCGTCCGTTTCATCCATTGCGATTTGGTGGAATCCACTGGCTAGGTTGAATACGCTGAAGTACTTAGCTCCGCCTAGTTATGAGAGAATTTCCGATATGTTGGGTAACGGATAGGAATCTCCGAGCGTTTTCTGTTTTAGATGTCGGAAATCGATCACCATTCTCCATCGCTTCTTTCCCTTGGAGTCGGCTTTCTTTGGTACAATCCAGAGGGCTGAGTTGTATGGTGATTCTGAGTGCCTGATGATTTCTTGTTCCAGCAGGTTGTCTATTTGTCGATTTATCTCCTCCTGATGTTGAGGAGGGTACTTGTATCACCGCTTATGGACAGGTTTATCATCGATGGTGCTGATCTTGCACTGAAAATTCTTAGCTTTGCCAAGCTTGTCTCCCGGAAGGTGGAATATGTCATTGAACTCTATTACTAGTTCAATCACCTCTTTGCGTTCGAATGCTTTAAGCTCCTGATCGGGTAAGGCCTCTATTACGTGCAATGTGCGAGGTGACAGACCTATATTTTCCTCTGGGGCAATTCCCATATTGCACCGGGCGAAGGTTTTTTGAGGTTTTCCTAATATCTCGGTTCTTTCTAGGAGTTCATCGATTTCCTCTACCTTCTGGGATGGTATGTGGAGGTGAACTGGTTCTTCGGTGGTGTTGATGGCGAAGAGACAGGCTTTCCCCTCTCTAATGCTGACCAATCTCTCGCCTAGATAGACGCCTAGTTTTGTGGAGATCTTGATGCTAAATACCCGACTGATAATTCGGTATTCTGGATAGAGATTTGGATGGCCATTCTTGCTCTTGGAGGAATGACGGTTGACTCATGGAATTTCTTGTAATTATACCAATTCACCGGCAGGTTAGGCCTCTTGAGAGTGGTGATATTCCGTTGCTGATACCGTATGTCCACCTTTTCTTGAATTAGGAATTCTAACCCAAGTAATCTGCTTTCTTCGACAGGTAGTTTATGATCTACGTTGTGGAATGGTACGAGAGAGCCAAAGATTTTTAGGTGAACTAAACCGCATGTTGGCAATGCATTCTACGTTACTCCGAGTAGATAAGTTATCTTGGGAGGTTCAATTCTTACGTCGGGTTTGATGACTCTCCTATTAATGCGATTGATGTCAGCTCCGGTGTCGATGAGAAATCGATGTCGATTTCCGATGAGGTTTTTCACCTTTAGGTTTATTTGACATTATTTCGATCGCTTTTTATATTCTTTTAAAAAAACCTCCACTTTACGGCCATTGAGCGATCATGCAACCAGTTAATAAATTGAATAGAATGAAAAGGCAAAAAAAAAATTAAAAATCTTTTCATTCCAAAATGCCTACGTTTCGGACACTATATGTGTCCATCTTCAGGGCTAAATTTATTGTTCTGTTGGAACACAAAAATGAAACCAAAATAATTATAAAAAATTACCTAATAACTTTACAACAATTGTTCCCACATTATTGTAAAAAACAGAAATTAAACAAATAAAAATATTATTTACCATAATCCTAGTGATGGACAGGATCAAGCAGAACACATAAAATCCAACAATTTGTTGACAATAACAGCATCATTTGTCAACGCTCTTCATAACCTACAAAACATATTGTCAAGTTAAATGATGTATAAAATGATATGTGTACAAAATTTTGATTCTATATTTTAAAATTTTATTTCAACATTGAGTTGAAATTTTGCTAGTTGCTCGCCGGATATTTGCCGCTGAGTTTGCAAATTTCCTGCGCTTAGACTCGGACTGCCACCGACGAAGTCGATTGTTCGTGCGACAGAGCATCAAGGTAGCAAATTCAGCGTTTTATGAACCTAAACTCCTCGCTGTTGCGCCTTGTCTTAACGTAGAGAATATAATTTTTTTAGTCACCGTTGAATTGCGATAGCCTCAACGTTAGATCGACTCCTGCGTTATTCCTATAGTACTATGAATTTTTTGTACCCGACGCCGAGTTCGTTCCCATTAGTCTTGGGTTTAACCGATCGGTAAATAGTGAGGAGTGCACCTATCAGTGATTTTCGCAGTACAAACCGAACCGATTCGCGACAATTACGCATACCTTCGTAGTCGCGTAAAAACCTAGAGCATATTATACACGTAGTGTCACTGATTGGACTCATCATTATTATTATAATTATTACAGTTAAAATAGTTTAATTCGTATAAACTCAAAATCATAAACAGTAAACAAAGTGAATGGTAAACTTCAAATCGAACTCTTCTTGGATAACAAAACCGGTGAATTTCGACCTAATTCAAGTGATCAAAATTCATAGTGACTCGTCAATGTATTAAAACTATTTCTTGTTCGGACTTTTGGACATTGACACAATTTATTCTTAGTGAAATAGTGACACGATAAATTCAGTCATTAATATCGACCCTTTATCGTCTACGGGCTACCTAATATACCAGAATACTTTGGTCTTCTCCTGGAACTAGAATCGACATCTGCAACAACTATCGNCCCTGGGACTAGAACCGACATCTGCAACAACTATCGAGAGGCTCATCATAGGCTCGTGACACGCACAATGTCAGGGACTGGATAGGTTCCATTCAGGTTTTAAAATTTATAAATTCAATAATGTTCCATTATATAAATTTGTCAAATTAGCAGGGTCAAACGTCTCAACTACTCCTCGGCCATAAATCAAAATAGAATATCCATTGAGAAAAAAAAGGGGGGCGAGATGGCGCGCAAAGTAATATTAATAATAATCTAATCTCGGTCTACCTCTCTCTCGAATCGCGACTTAATTATTAGGAGGTTTGTCAATTTCTTCTGGCCTTCGAATAAATCCTAGAATTATTATTTGAACTCTTAATCGGCAATTATCATTTGATAAACCCCTCCGAACTCATATGAGATTTAAATCGAAACTAATCTCTTTTATAATATCACTAAATTACTTACTATTACTTCATTTCGATTCCAATAATCTTGAACTAATCGAAGAGGCGAACGGCAACGAAATAGATGTATCTACTTCAAAGGTAAGGATCCATAAGAAAATTGATGACACATGCATGAAAAGTAAGTATTGTGTGATCAATTTTAATTTTCTTTAACGGTTTAAATAGACCTCCGTCTATTTATAACAAAAACAACTTAATATGGTCAAAATTTCTGAAGCAAAAAGTCAAAAGTTTAGATTATAGTCCAAAGTTATTAAAAAACATCAAAATCCAATTTCAATGTCTCTCTAAATTTGAAAAAAATATACAAATCAAATGAAATACATACTGTTGGATCAATAAAAATTGTCGAAGAGAAAGCCCAACAGGTAAAATACGCCCACCAAATTATGGAACACTACAAGTAAGATCTCGACAGATCATTGTGTCACACTAATCAACTACGACTAACTTCACTCAGTGTTTTGTGGTTATGTTTCAACAATAGCAACTAAATTCATACATTCACATAAATTTTTCAAAAAACCAAGTCATTAAATGACAGAACAAATAAAAGAGTAACAATACAGACAAAATATTAAATTAGATTAGCGTTGCACATGATTTAACGAAATCTAATTAACTGGTCATACGTATTCCCAAGGTTTTTACAATCATTAATGAAATTGACTGTTTTTCTATTATGTTCCTTTATATAAAACATTTCAAGGATATTCAAATTAAAACCTGGTTCAGTCGACCCAAGAATCGTAGAGTGTTCAAAATCAAATCTATGGTTGCTTTTTGAAACATTATCAGATAATCCAAAACGATATAAATTAGGATTATTTTCACTCCTTACATGTTCTGTTTGGTGAGGAACTAAGTTTAGGGTGGATTGGGAGGTTAGAGGATCGTCCGTGTGAAATAACTGTTGAGAGTCTTGACCTAATATGAACGTTAATTTATTCTCGCGTTCAAACCACGCTTTGTCAAATTTACAAAACACCTTGTCACTAGTTGATCGTACTGAATTAATTTTAATTGTTTATAGTTTTTGCACTGTTGAGTCACTGGTTAAATGGCCAATAAATAACGTGATTTTCTTTTTAATGAATTTTTATCGCCGAGCTAATAGACGTTAATGTACTGAATATGTCTACACTCTGCGCGTTACTCAAATACGGAGTTGAAATCTAATCAAAACGGACTACTTGGCCGGTCGTTTTATACTGACTCGCGTTGATTTACGGTGACTCTACTAGACCTGAGCGTTGACCCGGAAAAGACCGATGATTTTCGTAATTGGCCGAGCTTGTCGACCTTGGTCTTGGAGAGGTTGGGTTGCGTTTCAAACAAGTTCTTTAAGTCTAGCTTCAAAATATCTCGTAGTTTGGCCAATATGTCAAGTCGTTATATACCAATGTGCCGTTGGAATTGATAGCTGATGTTGTAACGAACAGAAGGAATGAACTGAAAACTAGCATTCCATATCAGCAGGTCATTCATGGAATTGATGTTGTTATGAATAATACTTTCTTTTCTTTCAATGGCCTGATATACAAACAGGTATTTGGGTTGCCTATGGGGTCACCTTTGGCTCCTGTTTGTGCTGAAGTGGTTATGGCGAAACTGGAAGTAGCTTGCCTTAAAAAGCTTAGTTTTGAGGTTCCTTGTTTCTATCGTTATGGCGATGATATTTTTACTTGTGTCCCTAATGACGGAATTGATGAAATTCTCAGAGTGTTCAATGGGTTTCACCCTAGGTTACAATTTACCATCGAACAAGAGGTTAATTGCTCTTTACCTTTTCTTGACGTTTTGGTGATTAGAGAAGGTAGCAAGGTTATCTTTAATTGGTATCGGAAAGACACTTGGTCCGTTAGGATGTCAAACTTTAAATCAAATCATCCTATGCCACAAAAACGAGCATTAGTAAAGAATCTCGTGGACAAAGTATTTAAGATTTCTGATGAACGGTTTTTTAATGAGAATCTTTTATTGGTTAAAAAGATTTTAATCTTTAACGATTATCCTATTGAATTTATAAACAGCTTAAATAAGGATAGAATCTTAAGCATTCAAAATAAGAAGAACAACAACAACATGTCTAACCAATTTAAAGATAGAGACGTTCTTGTCATTGAGAGTAAGAAAACTTTGTTTGTACCTTTTACGCAACAGTTAACGAACAGTCTGAAAAATTGTTCTGCTGAATTTGGCATAAGAGTCATTTCAACCGTAGCTTATAAATTAGGTAATTTCTTTAAAACAACTAAAGATCCTGTTCCGAATAAGCTTAAATCTAATGTTGTGTATAAAATACCTTGTGGCAATTGTTCAAGAGTCTATATTGGACAAACTACGAGATATTTTGAAGCTAGACTTAAAGAACATGTAAGGAGTGAAAATAATCCTAATTTATATCGTTCTGGATTATCTGATGATGTTTCAAAAAGCAACCGTAGATTTGATTTTGAACACTACGATTCTTGGGTCGACTAAACCAGGTTTTAATTTGAATATTCTTGAAATGTTTTATATAAAGAAACATCATAGAAAAACAGTCAATTTCATTGATGATTGTAAAAACCTTGGGAATACGTATGACCAGGTAATTAGATTTCGTTAAATCTTATGCAACGGTAATCTAATTTAATATTTTGTCTGTATTGTTACTATTTTATTTGTTCTGTCATTTAATGTCTTGGTTTTTTGAAAAATTTATGTGAATGTATGAATTTAGTTGCTATTGTTGAAACATAACCACAAAACACAGAGTGAAGTTAGTCGTAGTTTATTAGTGTGACACAATGATCTGTCGAGATCTTACTTGTAGTGTTCCATCATTTGGTGAGCCTATTTTACCTGTTGGTCTTTCTCTTCGACAATTTTTATTGATCCAACAGTATGTATTTCATTTGATTTGTATATTTTTTTAAATTTAGAGAGACATTGAAATTGGATTTTGATGTTTTTTAATAACTTTGGACTATAATCTAAACTTTTGACTTTTAGCTTCAGAAATTTTGATCATATTAAGTTGTTTCATACGTCATTTAACTTGACAATGTGTTTTGTAGGTTATGAAGAGCGTTGACAAATAATGCTGTTATTGTCAACAAATTGTTGGATTTTATGTGTTCTGCTTGATCCTTTCCATCACTAGGATCATGGTAAATAATATTTTTATTTGTTTAATTTCTGTTTTTTACAATAATGTGGGAACAATTGTTGTAAAGTTATTAGGTAATTTTTTATAATTATTTTGGTTTCATTTTTGTGTTTCAACAGAACAATAAATTTAGCCCTGAAGATGGACACATATAGTGTCCGAAACGTAGGCATTTTGAAATGAAAAGATTTTTATCTTTTTCTTTTGCCTTTTCATTCTATTCAATTTATTAATTGGTTGCATGATCGCTCAATGGCCGTAAACTTAGGTTTATCCTTGGGCCGCCCCCGCTAAGTGCAATCTGGCAAGGTTTTCCTCTCGTTGGACAATTGGGGAGGCAGAAATGTATAGGTTTCAATTTGGCGATGTTGAAACTAATGTTGTTTGTGTTGAAGAAGATGTGAGCTTTCAACTCATTCAACATTTCATCCCCGATGATGGCTCCATATCCGCCTGGCTGGTGAGGAATCACGTGGAATTTTATTTGAACTTCAGGGTGTACTGCGAGGCGAACTACTCCGAGGGAGTTCAGGACGTGATTGGACAACCCAACGATTCCGATTGTCTCTGTGGTATCGATGAGGGCGTTTTCTACCAATGACTGGAACGATATCAGGTTTATGGAGGCTCCGGTATCGATTAATGCATTCACACCTGGGGAGATGACATTTGGTCCTCGAAAGATGATCTGAGGACCCCCGGTCACTCTACACAGTATGGGTTTTACTGTCTGGGATGCATGCTCGACATCGTGTGGAGTGAGTGCTGGTTTTGGCCGCTCGTCATCGTACTCAATTGGCGAGCAACAATCTCGTCTAAAGTCTCCTTTGGAATGGTTCCCTCTGTGGATGGGGTGGCCCTGTTGTGCTGAGTTCTCGTAGGATTTCGCAGGCTATTTCTCCCTTCTCGTTCCCTTGAGCGAGGCCTAGAGAGTGGTCTGGAGTCTGACGATGGACGATTCTGAGTCTGCAGGTTATTCAAACTCATCGCAAGCTGTTGGAGTGAGGCTGTGGTCTGCTGCAGCATATTTTTGATCTCGTCCATATGACAAGGGTTCTGTTTAAGTTTAGATGGGGCTGCATGAGGACGTTGGTTGGCTGCCAAGATGTTAGCGAGGACTAGAATCTGATCCGTGGTAGGGTTTTCCGCAGCTTCCGTTGGTTCCTCATAGTCAGATTAATCCTCGTCGTTGGGAGTTTGACCGTAGGCGATGACGGAGTTGAAGCTGCGAGAAGGGGGGTCACCAGGATGAGCTGTGTGTCCTGGTATAGATGGAGGTGGCCCCGGTGGTCGAGGTGGTGCTTTTCTGTACCCGTTGCCTTGCCTGTTCCGATTGAATGGCAGATATTCATTTAGGAGAGCAGTGACTCGGTCTCGTGAAGGGTCCTGATTTTTCCTTTGTCTGGAATAGTTTCGGTGACCGTAGCTTGACGATGATGTCGGGGTATTTGACTGATTATATGGCTGACTGTACGACCGATTTTGTTGGCATTGGTATCTCGGCTGAGGTGGTATTTGTTCCCCGTACAGTTCGGGCGGTAGAGAGCTCCCTGAATGGATTGGAATCGAGGGGTACTCCGTGATGTACCTGTAGTGCCCGTTATCAGCAATCTCCAACACCGGTACTTTGACTGTATCCCGGAATTCGTCTGTTTCTAGTTGTGTAAGGATCTCTGAGATTTTACTTAGGTTGTTGCGCCTAATACTTTCCTTCACGCTTGCAGGGGCGTATTCATTAAACCGTTTAATGGCCTCTGTCTGGAGGTGATTTTCGAGGACTTATTTTGCAGCTTCATTCTCCCCAGAAATCATACTCAGACCGAACTGGACCAGTGCTGCCAATCGCTCCAAGAACGATTCCAGGGCTTCATTTTTAATTTTCAACAGCCCGCGTATTTTATTCACATAATACGTTCAGTCGTCTTGACCTCTAAATCTCTTGATTAGGTGAGTAAGAATAGTTTCTACAGAAAAGAGGGGTTTGTTTGCCACTACGAATTTTGCTGGGGGTAAAAGGCGTTTGAGTATTTGTCTAATATATTCTTCTTTCTTTCCGTCTGCTTTAGGAATGGAGGCAAGATTTGATCTCAACGCATACTCAAATTCGTCCAGAAAGCAGTGCTCATTTGTACCGGAGAATATGGGAATGCTGTTTGCAATGTCTCGAGCTTTGACATATTCTTCGTAACTGGAAACGGTCTGATCAGCATCACCCGAGTCTCCAGAGTAGCTGATGTTAACGAAGGACGGATTCGCCATTTTGTGAAGATAATTTAATTAGTTGATAATTTTGAATTTGGGATTAACTTAATTTGGATTAAGATTCTATGTGATTTTTCCAATAAAATTGGGAAGAGAAAACAAAATTTCGCTTATAGTTATTTTAAACAGACTTCGAATCTTGCAAAGAAAACTCTAATATTTGAAATTTATGAAGGGTTTCGCAAAGCTAAAATTTTAATTGATTAGATTTGAATTAAATTAAATTGACTAGAATGGGTTTGAAAAATTTCAGAATATTTAAAAGATAAGAGTATTGGAAAATTAGGCGTGTCCTACCGACTGCGCCATGAAATTTTAGCTGTTATGTCCAGAAAAGGATTTTAGCGTCGAATGGACATGTTTCAATTGTCACATTAAAATCAAAGCTAAAATTATTGAATTTTATAATTATTGGACGACGCAAAGTTTTATACTCTTACCTTTTTTTAAAATATAAGGGAAAAAGGGTTTCAATTACGGATAGGGCTTGAGACTAATTTCTAATCAAGAAACTTGGAGTTGTACTCAGAAACAAGTTTGAATTGAAATATATTTTGTATAACTATTCGGTTTATAGAAACATAAGCGTGATGTTACAGAAATCAATGTAGCTAAAATTCCTATCCCTGGAATGATCTGAAGGATTCAAATTTAGGTTTACAAATTTTTGTTACTTACAATTCGGTCTGTTATTTATAAATTATTCCATGTGTTTGTAGATCCCTGGGTAAATCCGTAATTCCCTCACCAGCAATTAGTCGCGCCAAAGGCTATTATGGATACTTTCACGGAAACACTTTCTTCTACTCGTTGATATTTTAATGAATTTTTGGCAGTTGAATTTGAAGATTTCAAGAGTTTGGTTGAGACTGTCCACCACGCGTCACAATAAGCGAATTCCTTATTTGCAAGAAAAGTCACCACTCTCGGTTAAAGAAATTTTATTCCCGGATAATTTCAATTGTTCGTAACTTACTATTAATTCAGTACTATCCCGTGTAATCGAAGGAAGTTTTGAAAAACCGGACCGATTGAATGAACTGTTTCCACCGGAATTGTTACTGCTCCGTCGCTGCTTCAAGACTGCTTAATTTTGGTTTTTCTGACATTTTTATATGAATTTTGGGGTCACTTGTCTCATGGGCTCCAACGAGTCCATTTTTAATTGGTGGAAAATGTCGTATGACTTTTCCAACACTTTTGATTTTTATGGGGAAGTAGTTCATTCAGTTTTTGGGGTCTCAATTAATCGGTTTTCAATCATTCCTTTGCATGTGAATCTTAGTATTAGGTAATTGGGGCATGCTGAGTGTGTCATTTCATCACTTTTACACTCGATTCCGGTGTCTTTGGAATTTTTAATTGAGTCCAGGTGATGAAATGCACTCAATTTAATTTACAATTGTGGATTTAGTTCTTGATTACATGAAATTATAATATAACTTATAATTATAATCTTACAAAAAATTTATTCTAGTCTTAAATTTCTAGTATAAAATTTTTGGAGATTACCTCCTTCTCCCCCTTGTTTGGATATCTCAGCGACGATAGGTCATACCGTTACCCTACCCTCACTAATCAACCCGACGGGATCCTGGGGACACCAGTTCTCTCACCTGGCCGTTGGTCCCTACTCTACTCTGACATAGCCGTTTTTGGCCGCGAACCAGGACCAGTTCGCCGACCTCGAATTCACCTTTCCTTCGGCGCAAGTTATAATGCAAGTTATAAGTTGTGCCTGTCGATCATTAGCTTCCGCCAATGCATGCCTAAAGGCCAATCTCAGGGTGTCATGTCGCTTCATGAGATCGACCCAGGCCTCGGTCGGGGTTTCTTTAATTTCGACATCTTCTTCCAGCTTTCGTTGCAGCGAGTTTGCTGGCTCGGGCTCCCGCCCGAGGTTTACGACAGCCGGTGTTGCCTTCAGGGAACTGTGTTGAGCTGTATTGTACACAAATCGAAATGCATCCAAATGGCAGTCCCAGTCACGGTGATCCTGTTCTACATATGCTCGTATCATAGCTTTTAGCGAACGGTTCACTCTTTCAGTGGGGTTCGCTTGCGGGTGATACGGCGGCGTTGTTCGGCGCTTCATATTAGTTGAAGCAGTCAAATCCTTCAAGTCCTTATTCACGAACTCGGTTCCATTATCAGTCGGCAATTCTCGTGGGGCTCCCCATTTATAAATAATGGTTGGATGGTTTCCTCCAATTTTTTCCGTATCGTCGCACCGGTTCCTTTGCGCAACGGTCGCACTTCTATCCACTTCGTAAAGAAATCTTGGATAACTAGGATATATTGGTGTCCTGCTTTACTCCGCGTAAAAGGACCCATGATATCCGCCGATATTCTCGACCAGGGTTTCTCGATTGCGCGAGGTCTCATCTGGCCTATCGGGGCTTGTTGTTGCACTTTGCAGCGCTGACATTCGTGACACGCACTTACATACGTCATCACGTCCTCAAACATCGCTGGCCAATAATATTGATTGGCCAAGCGTTGGCAGGTCTTATCAACACCTTGGTGGCCTGCCTGCGGCAAATCGTGGCATTCGCGTATAGCTGCACGTCTCATTTCACGAGGGAGAACTAATTTCCACTCGTTCAAGTCTTGATTGTCCACCGAAGCAATTGTTTTCGGCCTCAGGTGGTACAACAGTCCCTCGGAAATCTTCCATGTAGCATATTTCTCCGGGATTCTCTCTACGTCTCGGCAGCGTCGGAGATACCATTTGTCTTCGGTATCTACTGCCATCGAGAGTAGCTCCGTCGCTCCTTCCGATGCGCCTGACAAAGCATCTGACACATGGTGAAGCGCGCCCTTTCGGTGCATGATTTTGTAATCATATTGTAACAACCGGAGGTTCCATCTCCTTAGCCTTTCAGCCGGATCTTTCATATTATGCAGCCACCTTAAGGCGCTATGGCCCGTTATCACAGTGAAGGGATAATCCTCCAAATAACAACGGACCTTCATAATTGCTCACTTAACGACCAAACGTTCCTGCTCAGTCACCGTACATTTTGTTTCAGAGCCTTTTGCAAATAGGTTCGGCAAAGCCTGAACCGTCACCCCTCCCTAGAGGAGTACCACGACTACAAGAAGTTGTGCTACTCTAACCTATTCCCGGAGTGGCTTTTGCAACCACTTCTTGAGATGTTGCAATGACTGCAAGTCCTTTCTGCAGGTTATGCAATGGCGATTTCAACGGATCATAACGATCCTTGCACTCCACCACTCGTTCAGTGGTTACTTCCTTTGAATCCCTCGCCCTTATTTCGGTGACAGGATTCTCTTCTTCTCCGCACCGAATTGCTGTTGCAACATTCGCTATGGTTCTGGCGAGTTTTTCGCTCGCCTCCATTCCGTGAGAGAGGTCTATTGCAACATATGTCTCACGACAGAGAAGAGTTTTTTGGAAGCTCTGCAACACTTTTTATACCTTATTGTCAAGAGTGGGGGGTTATCCCTACTCTTGTGACACTTCCGAGTGCGTGGCGCCCTTTCTCGGGGTCCGTAGCGCTCTCTGAAGACGCTAGGGAATTCCACTTGTGCAGTAAAACCCCTAGTTTATCTTGAGAATCACCCCATGAGTTCTTTAACTGAAAGACTCACTGTTTCAAGGTGAATTTCCGGAGCTGCCCCTGATAATTTCGTCGTTTCGGACGATTCGGGGTGTTTCGTGAGGTATTCTATGACTTTTCGGTCATTATTCCCTCTTTTCTTACTCATTCGTTGACTTTTCATTCTTTTCTGGGGGAATCTAGGCAAGTTCCCGTGTTTCGCGGTACTTTCGAATGTTTTTCCTTTGAAAAGATCCTTATCCGACATTTTCACCAGTATTTCTACTGAGGTGGCGCCATCTAGCGGCATTTTTACCACCGGCCGAGAATTTCCGTTGATCGGCAAAGAAGGGTTCTACTTTACCGACGGTTGTCAAACTGTGGTGGGTTACCGACAGTTTGGTACTTCTCGGGAAGGCGCTAGATGGCGCCTACTACCCGTTGTTTCCACTGCGGCACGCCACCGACAGTCTTACCTTTCGGGGAAACGCTGGATGGCGCCTACTACCCGACTTCCTATTTAGATATTTTTGTTTTTGGGGCTTTCGCCCCTTTTCTTCGCTCATTTTGTGCATTTCGGCATATTTGAGCGTACTTACACCCCTGAGGGTGAGGAATTCTCCGGGTCTCGGTTCAGATCCGCCTTCCCGTCGTGCAATCTTTAAAAAATGTGGCGGTTTGCTGCGGGTATTAAGAATAATAATTCGGTGTTGACAAGAACTGTGTATATTTAAAGGCAAGTGTTTACATGCGTATTCAAAAGTAAACTCACCTTTTTCGCCGGGGAGCGTACGAGTTTATATACCTTGGTTTATCGAACTTTCGAAAATTGTCCTGAAATTTCGTGAGGGACAAGGACAGAATGACGTTAGTCTCGAATTCCGTTTGGTATATTCGAGACGCTACGAAATAAATTCAAGAAATTAATCGATTGGGGCTCGTGCCACAAGTACTCCCCTTCTGCGGAAAAAGAAAAGAAAGCAAAATAAAGCCAAAAGAAAATCAATAATATCGATTTGTCGAGAACAGCTGATGTCGTTTGGCGAATCTGACGCACTTTTGAATTGATGACGTCGATGAGCCGGTGTCAGATAGGCGGTAAGATGACGAACGTCGAGATGTTCCCGGTTGCGGTGATTCCGGTGAAGGTGGTGCTGTCAGTGTCGTATTGCTGTCGTGGGAATCGTCGTTAGCTTCGTCGTCATTGCTGTGCTCGTCGTCAGGGAGCGAGAAAACGGATTTGAGACGGTCGATGGAGACTACGGTATTTTCGCCTTTAATTCGAATCACGAAATGTTTCTCGTGCCTCGATATTACTTGGTGTGGCCTCTCGTATGGGGACGTGAAGGCGTGATGGGGAGCGTCGCGACGAACGAGGACGTGTGAGCAATTTGCGAGCTCCTTAAAGACGAAAACCTTCCTCTGGCCATGACGGGCGACGGGTTGAGGAACGAGATCGGCGAAGTGATTCCTCAGACGATCCCTCAGACGTAACCCTGCGTTACCAGCTTCGTTGAGGCTCGTGCCCCAGGATGGCTAATGCTATGGAGAGCGTCGAAAATTGTTCTTCTCAACGGCACAAGAACGAAAGGGCGAATCAGTTCGCCAGACACGTCACAATAGATAGGCGTGGCACAGTCTGGAATATTGTCATAGGGCGAGAGCGTCGTGCTGTTGACCCTGGAGACGTTGTGGGAGCTCCTCGTCAGCGGCTTGAGCTTCGGCAAGCTCATTCGTGGAGACGGCAGCAGAGATTGCCTCGATGAGAGAAAGCGCATCGGCGACAACGTTATCCTTACCGGCCACGTACTGGATGTCGGTCGAAAACTGGCCGATAAAATCCAGGTGGTAGAACTGCCACGGCGTGGTTCTGTCGTGATCCTAGGCGAAGGCGTGAAGCAACGGCTTATGATCTGTGAAGATCATGACGTG
This sequence comes from Diachasma alloeum, assembly GCF_001412515.2. NCBI lineage: Eukaryota > Metazoa > Arthropoda > Insecta > Hymenoptera > Braconidae > Diachasma > Diachasma alloeum. Next base: position 170,715 of record NW_021680487.1, read on the forward strand.
CCTCGCCTCGAAAATGTAGCGGAACTTTCGCACGGCAGCGTAGATGGCGTGGAGCTCTCGATCGTAAGGGCAGTGTTTCCTCAGGGCAGGTTGTAGTTTCTGGCCGAAAAATGCCAGTGGTTCCCAGTGCTGTCCTCGTCGTTGCTGCAGGACTGCACCGGTGGCGTATTCGGAAGCATCGGTGAAGATGGCCCACGGGAGTGTCGTGTCCGGGTAGACCAGTAACGTTGCTTTTCGCAGCTCCTTGCAGGCGGTGAAAACGGTATCGCCCTCAGGTATCCAGGCGACGGGGTGAGAGCCTTTGACATTAGCACCCTGAGTGTATTGATGGAGAGGAGCCTGAAATCTTGCAGCATCTTTAAGAAATTTGCGATAAAAATTGATCATACCCAGGAACTCACACAATTTACGAATGGATCTTGGCCGAGGAAAATTGACGATCGCCTCTACCTTCGACGGGAGCGGCAAGATACCTCCGGTTGGCCGAACTTGGCGGTGTTAATTACAACACCGTATTTCGAGAGCCGTTCAAAGACCGTGTGGAGGTGTCTGCGATGTTCCTCGATGTCCTTGGAAGCAATGAGGATGTCATCGATAGACGGAAAGGCGAAATCGTCCAAGCCTCGTGTGACCTCGTCGATAAACCGTTGAAATGTTTGTGCGGCATTTCGAAGCCCGAACGTCATGAACGGGAATTCGAAAAGGCCATATGGTGTGATGATAGCTGTTTTGTTTACGTCGTCGATGGCCACAGGTATCTGATCAAAGGCGCATACGAGTTCGATCCTCGAGAAGATTGTTTTCCCAGCGAGATTAGCAGTGAAGTCCTCTAAAACGCGAACGGAATATCGACCCGGAATTGTTCGTGCGTAATAGACAATTGTCTATAATCTCCACAAGGTCGCCATTCGCCTCACTTTTTCGGTACCAAGTGGAGCGGAGATGACCAGGGACTCTTCGAACGTTGAGTGATTCCCAGTTGCATCATTTTGTCGAACTCCGCCTTGGCGATTTTCAGTTTGTCGGGGGCGAGGCGTCGTGATTTGCTGGATACTGGAGGTCCGGATGTAGTGGCGATATGGTGCAGCGTCGAATGTTTGGCTGGAAAGCATATTTCTCCGGGTTTCGTTAAATTGGGGAACTCACCGAGGAGATCTGACCATGAAGGATCGACAGACGTAACCTTGATTTCCAAGACGATGCTGGATAGCGACACTTCGCATGAGGTCGTTAATCCAGTTGTTGAGTCGATAAGGCAGCCGTTCTTCAGGTCAGGTAAAATGCCGAAATGCGCCAAAAATCGGCACCGATAATTGGTTTGGTTGTGTTCGCCACTACGAAGCGCTATATGAAATCCCTCCGGAGGCCGAGGTTGAGCGATAGAGTTATGCAGCCGTACGTGTTGATTGTTGAGCCGTTGACTGCAATAAGCGTATAGTTAACTCGTTTCTTTGCTCCAGGAGCGAGAGATTTCGGAAATGTGCAAAGATCGGTATCAGTATCCACCAATTATTGGATTTTGGTGGCGCGATCGGTTAGGAAGAGGCGGCTGGATTTGAAAGAGGGAGCGTTAACCGCCGCTAACGATCCGCCGGGGCGTTTCCCTGCCACGAGCAAGGTGCTTTGCAACGTCTAGCCCTGTCGTGGTATCTTCGATGATACCAGCACTGGTTGTTGTCGGGTGCTGGCGAGGTTGCTCGAGAACAGGATCGAGAACGTGCGACGCTTTGCCCTTTTAGGGCCGATGCCGACTCGCAGATTGTGGCTTCGAGACGAAAAAAGCGTGTCTCGAGGGCTGTGGACCTTGGCTCCTGGACGTCATTGATGTGGGCTACCGGCAATGCGATCTCGTGCAGTTTGTCGGCGAGTGTTGCAAGCCTGTCGCAAGCTTGCAACACTCGCCGAGTGCTGTTTTGAAAAAAAAATTCCAATAGAATTAAAATTTAGAGAGAAAAAATTCCGATTCGCCCAGCCGGGATTCGAACCCGGGTCTCCCAGTTACGCGCCGGGCACTCTTACCGACTAAGCTACCGGGAACCACGGAAATTCTCACTCCAAATTCAACTCAGCACGCCGCCTAACCACCTTTAGGCATTAAATAAATTCAAATAGAATTAAAATTTAAAGAGAAAAAATTCCGATTCGCCCAGCCGGGATTCGAAGCCGGGTCTCCCAGTTACGCGCCGGGCACTCTTACTTGCAACACAGCCATGTCCGCTTGTGCCGCCAGGGTGGACTGCGTCGTCATCGGCAGTCGGCTGAGCCACTTGGTGCGTAAAATGTTGTCAGGAACCGTGTCGTCGAGACTCCTGAGATGACGCAGGAATTGCGAGGGCTTCCTGTCACCCAATACCTCTCGGTCGAGCAGCTGCTGGAGTCGTGCGTCCCGGGAGAGCGTGAGGCGTTCGACGAGCGCCTCCTTGAGACGTGTGTACGGTGTCTCGGCAGGCACATTTAAGAGGATATCCTGCACTTCAGCAGCGGCTTTGGGATCGAGATGAGACGAGGCATAGTAATACCTCGTTACTTCATCGTTAATCTCATATAGATGAAACTGTCCCTCGAGCTGGGCGAACCATAAAGCTGGACGTTTGGCATTGAAGGCGGGACATCGTATCGAAACGCGTTGGAGCAGGGCTCCATTGTCAGCTTCGCGCACCTCGATACTATCGGGCATTTTGTTTCGCGAAAAACAACACTAGAGAAAGTCTGAAAAATATTCAGTGCAGCACAGCGTCCTTAGGTGCTCAGCAATGCACCGAAATTCACGAAAAGATCTCGAATGGAGCACGTGAACGATACAACACACGAGCGTACGCGGCACACAAACCACTCACAAAGTGCACGATCAAAATGCACTCGAATTTCGCGGAACAGTCACGGCGTTAACGTGATATAATTAATAATCAAAGAAAACGCGAGAAAACTATTCACTTCAATCACGTCGGGGTCACCAGTTGTGGCGGTTTGGTGCGGGTATTAAGAATAATAACTCGGTGTTGTCAAGAACTGTATATTTAAAGGCAAGTATTTACATACGTATTGAAAAGTAGACTCACCTTTTTCGCCGGGGAGCGTACGAGTTTATACACCTTCGTTTATCGAAGGTTCGACAATTGTCCTGAAATTTCGTGAGGGACAAGGACAGAATGACGTTTGTCTCGAATTCCGACGTTTGGAATATTCGATACGCTACGAAATAAATTCAAGAAATTAATCTATTGTGGCTCGCGCCACAAAAACAAATTATGGGGCAAAAGACAACAAACAAAAAAAAGTTTCTCCCAAAAAAAAAATGACTGGGGAGGTATTTCCGCCTTTCCAGGCGGAGTTCTCGTCTCCCTTCATTTCCACCTCCGGGGAGGCGTTTTCCTTTGCTAGAGCGAGATTTTCAGCTCGCTCTTGGGCCCTTCTCGCCTTCCTCTTCAGCTTCGAGGGTGGTGGGCCTCTTTTCGGCCCTTCGGGGCGTCTCTCCACCCTTTCGGGTTGACGATGACGACCTTCCCCGGCTGTTTCGCCTCTGGTCACGTAGCGGGGGGCGGGGCGTCTTTCGGCCCTCCTTCTCTGTTCTTCGGGGCGTTTCGCCGCCCCTTCTTCCACCTTCCGTTGCTTCCTCACCAACTTCAGGATTTCTTTTGGGACATTCTACCCAAAATGAGGTATCCAAGGGCCTCCCGCCATGTAATTTTCCGTGCAAGCGAGGCAATACTCCCCGTTGCACGGAATTCCGCACGTTCTGCAGTGCGGTCTCCTCGGCGCAGGGCAATCTCTGCCCTTGTGGCTCTCACTGCGACAATTCCAACACAGCCGTGCTGGGACTGGGATTGGCAGGGTTTTCCTCCTCTTCTCTTCCCTGTCGGAGCAGTCATCGATGAGAGGCGACTCAGTGTCCATCCTCTCGCTTTCAGGGGCCTTGCGTTTGGGGATTTTCACCCCAACCGCCCCTGAGGGTCCCTCGCCCCCGTGCTCCAGCATGGCGAGGTGAATTTCCTTCGCCTTTGCCTGCTGGTGTACTTTTCTAGGGCTTTTCAGCCCTAGGGTTCTTCCTCCCTTTCTCCCTCCCTTCTCAGGGAGGGCACCCTGGGCTTTGGAGGTCTCCTCCTTGGCCTTCGGGTCCAGCACTGCTGCTGCGGGCGTTTCCTTCCTCTAGGGAGGTTTAACGGGTGTTTTTCGCCCCTTTTTCCTCTCCCAAGGACCGGAGGGTTTCGACTCTGTCTCCTCCCGTTCCACTTTGGTTCCCGGGGAATCTCTCCTCACCTTGGGGGCCAGGATTGTGGCTGCAGGTGGGTTCTTTTCGTGGGCCAACCTCCCACGGGGTTTGCGCCCATTTTTGGTGACCCACGCATACGAGAACTTCTCGTCCTGGGCTTCCACCTTCTCCTGGGGGGCG
>NW_021680487.1:175126-244801 GCF_001412515.2 Diachasma alloeum
GGGGGGGGGGGGGGGGGGGCGATGGCAACGATGCCGACGTAGAGGGCCCCGCGCTGGATGACGACAGTTGGTCTGGAACTGCCGTCAGCAACCCGGGGTCCTCATCCAGCATGGCTGCCAGGCTCTCACCACGCTGCCCTCTTCTCCTCTGCCGTCTTCTCCTCAGGATGTTTCGCCTGAGGCTGCACTGTTGCTGGGGATGGCGCCATGGTGGACACCTCCACCACCTGGGACACCACCTCCATGGGCTCATACGCCGGGGAAGGATTTTCACCTTCCTCATCCTCGGCTCCATAGAGCAAAACCATTTCGGTTTGCTCCTCCTCCGTTAACGGCCGATCTAATAAAGAAAGGACCGTCAAATCTAAGGAACTTTCGTCAGTACCTTACGGCACTGCCGATTCCTCCACACTCATCTTCTCCAGGGTTTTCTCCTGGAGCTTCTCCTTGGACCCTTTCGGGTCCGACTTACCATGCTGGGCTTCCTCGGCGGTTTGCATCACCTTATTCACCAGCTTTTCCAGGGTTTTATCCATGTCTACTCGGGATTATTCACCACGTGCACTATTAACTCACAAGGGAGCGTCGAGTAAATTTTCGCGTCCGGTCGCTTTCGCAGCCAAAACGGAAAAGGACGATCCTCGTGGCCTTTTCCCCTAATTCCACAGGTATTGGGGGTCGGGGGTTTAGGGCGCGTATCAATCGACGATTAATCGCCGCCGGTGATCCCCCCTAGTGATCTGAACTTCGACCTAAATTTACATATTTAGGCGGTCCTTTTGAACACCCTTGATTCATATCAATCATAGGTGTCAATTTCGTCTCTTCACGCGACTTGTCCGTCACGTGGCTCACCCTCGCGGGCGGAAACCGTACTTCCGATATCTGCCGTCGGTAATGCTATTCTTTTCAGAATAGTCTTCTTTACCGGGCGTCGGTAAATGCGTCTTTCAGCATTTTTGCACATTTATGACAGAAAAATTAAATTTTGCCGAATTTTCAGTTTTTCACTCACTTTCTTCGATTTTTCGGTCGAAGAAGGGAAATGCCCCGCAGCCGAGACCATCCTCCCCCGGGTGGCGAGAAGAACAGCACTCAGAGCAGCCGGAATAACCCCTCCCAAGCGAAAAATCGATGCCTTGGAATTTTCGTCGGGGGAAAATCAACTCATCCCCTCAAGGTCATCTCCCCCGGGTGTCGAGGAGAACAAAACCTGGAATTTCTGAGAAAATCTCCCCACGACAGAAATTTCCTGCATTTCAAATTCTATTTTTCCCTTTTCAAGGAAATGAATAAAAATTCGTTTCCTTCAAGGGGAATCAATTTCTCGATTCTCCTCGTATTATCTGTACGATAATTTCCATTTACCCATATGTTCAGGGTTTTCTTTCTACTCCATTGGCGTGACCTTACGTCGGGCGCCATGTTGTAAGGATATTTTCCCGGGTCGTTCACCCAGGAAAAATCCAAACTACATTTTCAGCCTTCTGTATCGCTCAATAATCGGGCGCCAGCCTAACCTTCACGGGAGGTTCGACGAAAACTGGCCTCTGAGGCAAACTCGTTCACTCAGAGAACTTTTTGGCTGGACAATGGGTTGCCCAGCTAACATCAGTGTGATACGGTAGAGTGGGCGAGGTCCACCAGGAGTATTACCACCACATCCTCACGAGCTTTTGCAAGCCGTGTATTATACCTTACGGCATAACTTCCCATAATGAATTAAATTCATGACCTTCTGGAGAGTCGTTCGACTCTGCCAGTGTTCATTCTCCTCCCGAGTATTTCGACTCGGGGAAGTTTTCAGAGTCAAATGAGAATCAGCCTGGACTCCTCAGAGCCTGGGACGCCGAGAGGCTGATCCGACAAAAGTAGAACACTGTTACCCACTTCACGACCACCCACACTCTCGGCCACCAGTTACCGCTTCGGTCATCGCTCGTCACCATCTCCGGGTACTCGAATGTCGGTACATGGTTGGGTCGACAGGAGGACGATCTCTACTCCAGACCCACGGGCCCATGCGCTCGGCATTTGTTTCGCCGAGCCGGATAACGCCGGAAACAACAAACTCGTCACTTCCTGTGCCGAAAGAACTCCTTTTTACTAGTGGGGGATGCAGGAGCATCCCCCTATGCTCGCCGCCAACGGTTATTCACCGAGGCTATGTGGAGTCCGAAACTCCTTATCATGGCTTCTTCAGCCATTCCGCAATCCAGCACATCGAGAGATTCTTTCAACCTCTCGGTTCAAGCCCTCGCATTCGACTGACTCAGAATCTTACTAGGGCCTTCTCCCCCTAGTCTGGATATCTCACCGACGATAGGTCATTCCGTTACCCTATCCTCACCAATCAACCCGACGGGATCCCGGGGGCACCAGTCCTCTCACCTGGCCGTTGGTCCCTAGTCTACTCTGACATAGCCTATGGAATCGCCCAGTTGGACAGCCTGTACGTCGGCCCCTTTTCCCCTAGCACATGCTGGGCGAATTCCAAAATAGCGATAGTCTAGTAACGTCCTCCAGACCTCCAGGGGTCGCGGTTTNAATTGGACAGTCTGTACGTCGGCCCCTTTTCTCCTAGCACATGCTGGCCGAATTCTAATCTGGCGATAGTCTAGTAACGCCCTCCAAACCTCCAGGGGTCGCGGTTTCACCCATAACCGCTATGCCTTAGGTCTTTCATCGGTTTGTGGCTCTTCTCATCCAGTCGCGGCTCTTTCAGCCTCCTCTAGATGTCACTTCCTGTCTCTCTTATCATAAGTTTAACAGTTCTCTTTCTTATTTAAGGGGATTTCAACCCGTAACGAGAAAATCTCGTTACAATGTATCTATATGAACAAATTTCAGTTTGATTTTCCACTAGTTCTTTAGTGTCTTTATTGTGAATAACATGGATCCTAACGCGTGTAAAAGATTATTGAGGTCGTCGGAGGCCGCGTATGAAATAGTGAAAACGAATAGAAGAAGAAGATTCGCGAGAAATTAACGCATTATTGAAGAGGATAAGATAAGCTAAGATAAGATATGGAGTTTATTGTTTAGAAAGTTAAACAAAGAACAATAGAGATTATAAACAAAAAAAAGTGAGCTTAAGCAGGAGCAGTGGCAAATAATATCTGGAGATAAGCAGAAGTTGAGAAACATCCGTGAAGTGAGTACAAGAGCAACAGAGGTAATAGACAATTATCAACGTTCAATTATCAAGCTTCACATTCTCGTAACCAGCATTTGGCGCTTGAACGATGCTGGAGTAGGTAGATCTCTGATGTGGGAAGGGATATTATTCCAAATCATCGCACCAGCAACCGCCAAAGCGGCTTTAAACGTGTCCGTCCGGTAATTTGGAACGACCAGGAGCTGCTGCGCAAGGGCTTGGCGGAGAGGTCTAGTGGAGGTCTACGCAGTTCAGCGAGGTATACAGGGTTGCCAGTAAGTTGCACTTGGTACATGATGGAGGTAGTAGCAGAGTCCCTGTACCCCGATATAGTTAGCCATCCAAGGGAACGCCTAGCTGCTGAAATAGGTGCGTCACGAGGTAGCCCAATCACAAACCGAACAGCCCTGTTCAGTCGTTGGAGCCGCATGTCGAGCACAATACCCACACCTTGGAGGACAGCCTGATAGTAGAAAATGTGAGGAAAAATGAGGGCATTGATCAGCAGCTTACGCAGAGGCTCATCCATATAACGACGCAAGTTGTACAATTGATAGAACGCTGAGTTGATCTTGGAGGTCACCAGCTGGACGTGGTTACCAAAAGTTAGTTTGCTGTCAAAGATGACCCCAAGGTTCCTCACACTGCTAACGAATTCAATAGCAGTACCAACACATCCAAGATGAGGCAAGCAGGTCATATCAATGGCGTTGATATAGCGTCTAGCTCCAAAAACAATGGCCTTAGTCTTACTGACATTGAGTTGTAGGTCATTAGCCAAAGCTCAATCATGGATCCGAGAGATGTCAGCATTGAGTTGTTCGAAGCAGTGATGAAGCTCAGTGGGATCACATCCGCAGTAAATCTGGAGGTCATCCGCATAGAGGAGGTAGCGTACGTTAACAATCCTTCTCTCAATATCATTGCTCCTTTTTTCTCTGTCTGTGAGTACATTACATGCACGTTTTGTTTGCTCTCGGTTTGAACTTCTTACTGCCTATTTCTGCCCCCTGGGCGCTTCTGTTGCAGGTTAGTTGCATGCGCTACTTTGCAACCGACATTTGGAGATATAAACGCCCTTTGTTGGTTGCACTTCTACTTTTTTATTACCTCTAAATATCGCTTGAAGACGCCTTAACCTGCAAATTTCTTGGTGTCATCGTTTGGCTGTCTCTCTCACCTACACTCTTGCTGACGCCACTGGTGAGTGAAAAATCAACTATTGACCAGTGGGAACCAGGTGTGACCAGTTACCTACGCACTCTGCGCGTACCATTATCTGTGCACACTGTCATCTACTTCACCGACTCCCGTCTAGTTACTGTCACTAGCTCGCACTCTCTTACTAGACATTCCCCATTTTTACGGCCGACAAAATGGCGGATGGAGACAAAGTACCCTGTGGTAAATGCACGCGTATTGGGGGGTCAAAGATGGTCCACTGTTGTGTTTGCGACACTCACTATCACTCTCTATGCATGAAAACACAGATCATCGAAAATGAAAATAGGTCAAAAATTCGTATATGTCACCCATGCTACAGCGCTAGGGGTATTGCATCTCCCGCTCCAGTAAGGCTTACTCGCAATAACTCAACGAGTTCCAATGGGTCAGGGTCATCATCACGATCTGGGGCCCTCAGCCCTTTGACACTTGCCCCCTCCCTCCAGGTGTCGCCACCTCCGCCAGCTGCTGTTTTTCAAAGCGGGTCACCCTTACTATCTGACCCCGCCCTCGTCAGTATTATTGAGTCTCTGGGAGTGATCACCAAGCGCACTGAGAACCTTGATGCCTTATCCACCAAGCTCGATACCGTTCAATCAGAACTCTCGGAAGTCAAGGCTAAGTTGTCAGCTCTGGACCAGCTTCCAGCCCTGGTCAAGCGTGTTGATGACGTTGAGGCTGTTGTGGCTGAACAGTGTGAGGAGATCAGAAGCCTGAAGCAATCTGTCGCAGATCTAGCCACCGAAAGAGTGGACGCTGTAGAGACTGATGTCGGGGCACTGAGGGAGCGAGTCAACTTGGTTGAAGAGGAGCAGCGGCAGATGAAGGAGGATAGAGCCAACTCTGTCTCGGTGTCTGCTGGTGCGTCAGCTGAAGCGTCGGGAGCCGTCGTGGGCAGGGTGAGCTCTGTTGAGGAGGCGGTGAAGGAACCGGCTGACTTTCTAGCGTAGATCAACGCGGAAAGGATGAGGCTTGTGTCGGACATCTTTATCTCAGGCCTTGATTCGCCTGCGAACTGTGACATGAGAAAACTGTCGTTCGCTATCTTTCATGCCGTGTCTTCCTCTATTCAGATGGATGACATTCGCAGCGTGCGTCCTCTTCGGGTGAGGCAGCCTGCAGCTGTAGATACCGCTGATGATAGAGCTGTAGTTTCTTCAGTACCTATGAGCACGGCAGCTGATGGTGTCGCCAGGTCCTCATCACTTTTGGTGACAGTCTCGTCTGGTGAACTCGTTCGTGAGTTAGTGATCGCGAAGGCAACGCATGGCAAGCTGCATTTGTCTCAGTTGTCAGCTGAGCTTGTGTGTGCCTCTGGAGCGACACTTCCCCTGCAGCCATCACTCATCAACATCAACGAGTTCCTCCCGCAAGATCTCCATAATCTTAGATGCGCTGTGAGGACTGCTGCCAAGGAGAGAGGCTTTAATAGCTTCATTCGAAATCGAGCTGTGTTCATAAAGAAAAAGAAAGAGGACGCTGCAACCAGAATCTCATCGACGGCTGAATTAAAAAACTTCATGGCGGGCCCTCAATAAACTCTTCTGCTTCTGCTATATCTACTGTCTCCAATCTTTCTCGTCCTGTCTCTTCTTTTTCTCAGTCTCCCGCGCCGCTTTCGCTAACTCATTCCTACCTTGAACACAGTCAGGCGGCAGCCATGTTGGAATGGGAGGGTGTGCGTGTCTGTCATCTTAATGTGAACTCTCTCAGAGCTCACATTGAGAGAGTCAGGCTTTTCCTGGAATCTCGTCCTCCATTTCATGTTATCGCCATGTGAGAGACTAAGCTTTGCCCTCTTATTGATGACGATGTCGTTTCGCTCGAAGGCTATAGGCTCTTCAGGCGTGATCGCAATACGTGTGGTGGCGGGGTAACTTTGTTCATCAATAACTGCTTCAGGGTCACACTTCTCGCATCCTCCTCTCATGTGTGGACTAAAATACCTGGTTTCCACAAGCATCTGTTCTGTGAAATCTCCTGTCATGGTGTCTTTCCAGTCTTTGTTGTAGTGGTATATAGGCCGCCACATGCTCCTTTCTTCCAGGGTAATGACTTCATCCCCTCTCTGCAGGGGTTTCTTCAGGATTATAGCTCCAAGGTCATCCTTGAGGATTTCAATGCCGATCAGCTGTCCATGAGCAACCCTGATGCGGCTCTGGTGCGTTCGCTTTGCTCCGATTTTTCTCTGAGCCTTGCGCCGCACGGTGCCACTCATCATACTCATGGCTCAGACTCCTAGCTTGATCTGTGCCTGATTGATCATGATGACACGCTTCTATCCTACTGGAAGACAGAGGCCCCCTTTGTGGGTGGTCACGATCTTATCACTGGAACAATACAGGCTGTCCTGCCTCGCCCATCTGTGAGTAAGAACTTTATTTACAGGGATTTTGCCGCTCTGGATCTTGATGTGCTATTGTCGCAGCTTGCCGCGAGTGACTGGTCTGTGTTCGATGGCCTGTCGTCTCCAGACGAAATTACTGCATGTCTGGGCGGTAATCTTGGAATCGCCATGGACGCTGCTGTCCCGCTCAAGACGGTAAGGAAGTTCTCGAAGCGCAAGCCGTGGTTTACTGGTGGGATCGTTGCTCTTGTAGCGAAGAGAGATCGCCTGTACCGTGTGTACAAATGTACTCACTCTCGTCAGGCACTCTTAACCTATCGCACGGCTCGTGATCGTGCTCATCGTGAGGTTGTGGCGGTACGTCAACTTTTCTTCCAGCGAAGGCTGGAGCCTCTCTCTGACCCTTCGCTGATTTGGAAGGAGCTCAGAAGGCTTGGTGTGGTGACTGGGAATGACTCAACACCCGATTTCGATCCTGACGTCTTGAATCGTTGCTTTGCTGGAGTGTCCTTTACCGAGACAGAGCCTTCGCTGGATGGTTTTTTGGACTCGGCTGAGCTAGGGGCCATCCCTCCTGCCGTGGGTTTCTTCTTCAGGCCACTCACTGCTGATGAGGTACAGAAGGCTGTTCGGCACTTCTCTACCGAAGCTAAAGGGACTGATCGGGTTCCCAGGTCGGTGGTTGTGGCTGCCCTGCCGATTCTAACACCTTATCTAGTGATGCTCTTTAACATCTCTTTCGCTCGGTCCTGCTTTCCCTCTGAATGGAGGAGGTCCCTTATTGTTGCGCTTGGCAAGGTGAAAAACCCTGTGTCACCTATTGACTTCAGGCCGATTGCCTTGCTCTGTTTCCTCTACAAGGTGCTGGAGAAACTTGCTTCCCAACAAATCTCCGGCTTCCTTGCTGAGCGCTTCATTCTGGACTCCCTGCAGACGGGTTTTCGTCCATTCAATGGGACGCAGACGGCGCTATTGAAACTGACAGACGACATTAGGACGGGTATTTATAGACGGCAGCTGACGATGCTGCTGTTATNCGGCTTCTCAGCTTCTTCACTGAGGTGGCTTGCATCATATCTGGGTGGTCGTTCACAGGCTACACTAGGCGGGGCGAGTGGCTGTTCATCCTTCTGTCATCTGAACAGGGGAGTTCCGCAGGGATCTGTTCTAGGTCCTCTGCTATTCCTCCTGTTCATTAATGATGCTGGTGTAAACTTAGGGCCTGGAGTTCGGCATCTGATATATGCTGATGATCTCCAGATTTACCTGACCTTTCCACGTGAGGAGTTAGAGGATGCCATTCGCCGTATGAGCGACGCTGCTAACCGTGTGACAGACTGGGCTAATGCAAATCGGCTGAAGCTGAATGTGGCGAAGACGAAAGCCATCATTTTTGGCTCTAATGTCTTCGTTAACGATGTCTATTCCTTGTCCGGTTTGTCTGTCAACGTTGGTGGCTCTACAATTCCATTTGATACTTCCGTGCGCAGCCTGGGAGTGGTTCTGGATAACAAGCTCTCTTGGAAGGGACATGTGGCGCATGTGATGCAGAGGGTTCACTCTGTCATGTACCGCCTTCGGTTTGTTAGAGCCAATACCACTCTGGTCGACTACTGGTGTCTCGTGGATGATGGTCTGTCTGATGTACTTGCTACTGTGATTCAGCGTCTCATCAGTATGATGCTTAGATACATCTTTGGGATAAGGAGAAACGAGCACATTACTCCCTATCGTCTGCGGCTTGGCTGGACGACGTGTGAAGTGCGCAGGAAGTACTTCCTTGCGTGCCTCACTTACAAGATCCTCCGCTTTGGTCAGCCGATGTATCTGGCTGACTTTTTTGTGGCCAGTTGGGCCGTGCAGCCGGTGAGGGGTGAGGGGACTCCCCTTATGATCAAGCCATTCAAGACTGAAACCATGCGATCCTCTTCCCACGTGTCTGCGGCTTATTTATGGAACTCAATTCCCTCTGCAGTGCGGGACTTTCCCACACTGTCGTCTTTCCGATTAGCTGTGCAGAATTATCTGAAGGACAACTCCTAATGCTTTTCCTACCCTTTGCTCTCCTTTTATCACTTTCCCTCCCTCTCTTGCCCCTATCTTCCTATCCCTTCTTATTCTTACACTCTTCCCTCTTTCATCGTTACCGTTTCGCACTTGCTATTCATCCGTCCATTTGGGACCCGCCGAAGCTTGCTCTTTCTGTTGCATATTGCTCCTTCTCATCTTACTCTGTATTTTATGTATCTATCATTATTAGCATGTATTGTTTACTCCATGATATTCACTGTGATTTACGTGGAGAAATCGAACAATACCAAGACAGTAATCTTGTGGTCATCAACATTTCTCCTGACATCATTGATGAGTCTGAGCAGCGCTGTCTGAGTACTATCACCGGGTCTGAATCCACATTGACGAGGGTCAAGTAGGCTGTGTTCATGTAGATACAATGATAGCTGATTAAACGCCAGTCTCTCCAGGCCTTTCGCTAGAAACGGTAAGAGAGCAATGGGTCTAAAGTCAGTAGGCGACCTCGGGGAGCTGACCTTGGCTACTGGAACTATGACGGCCCGCTTCCAATTCTTGGGAAAAATGTAATTGTCAAATGATTTGTTCATCATGGTCAGGAGACAGTCAGACAGGGCTGGCAGAGTGTTCATCGCCATCTTCCTCGATATACCGTCAGTACCAACTGTATTGGATTATATGGTAGAGATAGCTGCATGAATGTTCAACCAGCTTACATGGTTGAATGAGAACGTTGAGGTGGAATTGTGAACAGGCACGCAACTAGTCGGCAGCGGCAGCGTGCAGTGAGGTAGTTGATCATTCAGTCGCACCGTGGAGACAGCAGCAAAGTGAGAGTTGAGAGTGTCAGCAGAGATAGCAGGGCTAACGCTCGAGCCAGGAATCAGTGCCAGATTGCGAAGCTCTCTCCAGAGAGCAGCACCTGATAGTCCAGAGAGCCGACAATGATAATATTTGGAGCGAGCCGCAATTAACTGGGACTGGTGGAGACTTCTGGCTTGGCGGAATTCGAGCAGCCGCTGTGGGAGTCTGACGCGTTTGAATCGTCGATAGAGATGCTGCACATGCCGATAAGATGATCGTAGATCATCATTAAGCCAGGGCACAATTTCAGCCGAGTTCACCAACACTTGACGAAGAGGGGTATGAGTATCAACCAACTCCATGAACGTGTTAGTGAAGCCTGCACAAAACTATTAGCATCATACAGTACTGGATCCAGCTCACTTTGTAGGGCCCTTTCGAAGATCTTGATGACATCAACACTCTGAAGACGTGATAGTTGGCGAGACGAGATGAACTTTGCCCTGGGTTTGCAACCACCAATCGCTAACGAGGCAAAAATGAGATGGTGCGCAGCAGCCAATGGACAATCAGAGGTAAAGTAGCCACTGATGGAATCACAGGCATCATTAAGGCAAAGATCAAGCCACGTGGAAGATGAGAGAGTGGAGTGGGTGACTCCATGATTCACCAACTGCAGGGAGACATCATTCATCAGTGACCGTATTAGCGTCGCATCGGAGTTTGAAGATAATTGATCGGCATTGAAATCACCCATAATTATTTTGTGACTGTAGCCATCTACTGCAGCCGCCAGGAGATCAGTAAAGTTGACGGGAATATGAAAAGGAGCATGCGGTGGGTGATAGATAGCACCAACAAAGATAGATGATGATTCAACTGGTTTGATATCACAGAAAAGGTACTCTACATGCCCTGGCTGCCCAGTCCAGACAGTACTTGATGTCGATATGATAGTCGCTGACACAGAGTGATGATAGTAGATAACAATACCGCCACCATGCTCATTGCGATCGCATCTCAGCAGATTGTAGTTAAGAATGTTGAGGGTGGAGCTCGGGACGGCTGCTGACAGCCATGTTTCAGTGACTACAATGACATGATAGACCACGAACTGAATAGTAAGGAAACTTTTAATGGTATCGAGTCGACAGCGAAGAGAGTTTACATTGAGGCAACAGGCATTAAATTGGTTAGTATCAACAGTGGCTGGAGAAGATGACAGAGAGGATGGCGCTGGTGTGAGTAGAGACAGTGAGGATGACGAATCCAGTTGAGTTTGCGGTGGTCGAAAAGCGGAGCGGGCAGCAGCAGCAGCAGCTGATGATCAGGACGATTGATCTTGGTGGAGACTGGCAATTCTGTCGATATCAGCATACGAGTTGATAGTGTAAACCAAGTCGCCCTCCTTGAATTTGGCAAAAACAACCTCATTTTTGGCCCAGACAAATCGAAACCCAGATTGTTTCAGAGTGAATCTTGCCTTGCCCAGGAGCTTGTAGATTTTCGTGGAGATGAGTTCGTTAATATTGACTTGAAAATCACCACCATTCTGCCTCACTGGTAAGGATAAAGATGGTAGAGATGAGTAGTCAATAGCGGAGAACATCAGCTTGCCTTTCGCTTCTTTGGCGTCAATAATGGAGTGGACTTGCTCAGGGGAGGCAAGCTTGAGACCAATTGACACACGAGAGCATCGAGATTCATGAGGCGATGGAGAGGTGGCAGTAGAGGCAATAGCTGAAACATCAGGAGCAGAGTGGCTCACCGATTTCCTCAGGAATCGAATATTAGAGATGGATGAAGGCTCAATGTCAGTCTTGAGAGAATTTAAAACAGCTAGAGCTAACGGTAGAGGGTCGGTGAGACCATCACTTTCAGGAAATCCAGAAATAATGAGCTCGCTGGGCACCTGCTGATGCTGTCCCGCGATACGTTGAAGTCCGACCGAGCTAGAGTTCACAGCAGCAACGACACGCTGAAGTATGGTAGCATCACATAACGAGAGCAAAGCTACTGAGGCGGGAGATCTACTCAACTTAGTAGCGAGATCAGCAACAGATTGCTTCAAGCCTTGAATCTCCTCGCGTTGTTCAGCTACTACAGCCTCAACATCATCCACACGCTTGACCAAAGCAGGCAATTGGTCTAGGGCTGATAGTTTAGTCTTCACGTCAGAGAGTTCCGATTCGACTGTGTCGAGCTTGCAAGAGAGACTGTCGAGATTTTCAGTGCGCTTG
Organism: Diachasma alloeum; assembly: GCF_001412515.2. NCBI lineage: Eukaryota > Metazoa > Arthropoda > Insecta > Hymenoptera > Braconidae > Diachasma > Diachasma alloeum. The sequence goes on from NW_021680487.1 coordinate 186,930, forward strand.
GTAATCACTCTCAAGGATTCAAGAATGGTAGCAACGATTGGATCAGTTGCCAGACTTGAGCCCCCTTGGGAGGAAACTGCAGGAGGAGGCAGTAAAGCAAGTGTAGGTAGTGGTGGCATAGGTGAGGCACTCACTACGAGGGGGCTAATCGCCCCAGATCTTGAGGAGTTGGAGCCATTGGAGCTAGAGGAGTTGTTCCGAGTCTTCACTCCCGGAGCTGGCGAAGAGATACCCCTTGCAGAGTAGCATGGCTGAAACATCCGAATTTTAGACCCATTTTCATTGACAACAAGCTGGGTTTTCATACATAAAGGATGATAGTGACGATCACAAACTCGACAGTGTGCCATCCTCCCACCTCCAACGCGCTCATACTTGCTACAAGGCACCTTGTCTGCATCCACCATTTTGTCGGCCGTAAAGATGGCGAATGGAACTAAGTGGAGAAGCAGAGACTAGTGCTGGTAAACGGACGACTGCCGGCAACGCAGATATCGCAGACAGTGGGTGGTAACGAAGAGCCCTCTGCACTGACCACTTAGTATAATATCCACTCACCAGAGCTGACAGCAAAAGCAGGAAGAGAGAGACAGCCAAGCGTTGACACCAGGAAAATTCGGAGGTTATGTACAGCCCCAAGGATTTTTAAAAGCAGTTTAAGAAGCAGAAGAACAATCAACAGGAAAGATTAATATCTCCAGATGTTGGTTGCGGAATAATGCATGCAACGAACCTGCAACAGAAAACGCCCGGGGGCAGCGATAGGCCGCAGATAAATTCAAGCAGGGAACAGATTAAACGTGCGTATAGTGTACTCACATCGAGAGAGAGAAAGGAGGAGTGAGAGTCATAGCGAGAAAAGGCGTTTAACTCACCTGTTAAGACGATTGAAGGCATTCTACGCAAGATTCAGAAACTTGGAAGTGATTCGAGGCGACTTAAGGGGTGATTTAATTGATAGGGTCCGATGGGAGGACTTACAAAGTGTTTTTGAGGGCCGTATGAGAACCGATGTAATTATTAACGTGAAAAATCCAGACATACCCAAATTTTTAGATGATGCGAGACGAATGCTCTGTCCACGTTTAAAAAATGCATTGAAACAAGCAGGAAGTTTGAAAGTAAATGTAGTATTAACACGTAAATATGAAATTAATCGAGATGAACATCTTATTGAAAAAGAGAAATATTTCAATGACACATACAAAAAATGAAATTTTCAATACAAAAAATGAAATAATTCTTGATTCAACTGATATTAGCAAGTGGTTTGATGAACACATAAGAGAAAAACTTCTAGTGAAAGGGGATGAGTTCCAGGAAAGAGACTCTGGCTGGAGATTAGTTGACGTCATTAATTTAGGAGTGAATATGAATAAATATAATCCATTGCGGAGAGAATCTAGCTTTGTTGAACTACCTGAATGGATTAAAAAGAAACATGCTGTCGTGAATGTTCAAAATAAAGACGATGCCTACTGCTTTCTATGGTCCATCATCGCCACTCGTTGCAACGTTCAAGACAAGAAATGACCTAACTCATACCCCCCTTTCAGTACAATCATGAAAAGCTTTGGTAACTTCAATTACCCCATGGCATTAAAAGACATTCCAAAGTTTAAGAAAATGAATGAATTGTCGATTAATGTATATGGAATTGATAGTGACGAAGAATCAAAAAAAAATGGATTGTGCCACTTTACTTGAGCAGAAATCCTCAAAACGCACTGCATGAGGAAAGAAAAACGATTCACCTTCTCATGATTGAAAATGAAGACATCCTCGATGGTAAACAGGAAAGAATTCATCACTATACATGGATCTCGAATTCATCTCGTTTAATTGGTGCACAAATTTCAAAAGCTCAACATAAAACACTCATATGTAACACGTGTTGGTGTCACTTTTTTCAAAAAAGAGGCTTATACTAAGCATAGGGTCGATTGTGTATCAATCAACAAGTTTCGAACGATTTTTCCCCATAGTGCTGAAAAAATTATGAAGTATCAAAATTTCAAAGACCAACTGAATATTCCCTATGTTATGTATGCTGATACTGAGTGTCTACTGCAAAAAGTGCCCGATGAGAATGATCAAAACACTAAAATATACCAAAATCATGCGCCATTCAGTGTTGCATTTTATGTGAAATGCAGCTATGATGACTCAAAATCAGAACTTTTTATTTATCGTGGGAAAGACTGTATACAGTAGTTCATTGAGCAGTTACGTCTTTTAGTGATAAAAGTCGATTCTAAATTACAGCGAAATGAGCTGATGAACTTGACATTTGAAATCGAGCGAGCATTTGATGCAGCTAAAAATTGTTGTTTGTGGAAGAGCATTCACCGAAAAAGCAGTGAAACATTGGGATCATTGCCACTTCATAGGCAAATATCGTGGTGCTGCTCATCCCGACTGTAATCTGAATTACACGGAATCGTGTGTAATCCCAGTAGTTTTTCACAATTTGTCAGGTTATGACTCACAATTTTTATTAAATCTCTTGCGAAACAATTACAAGGCTCAGTGACATTACTCCCAATTAATAAAGAGGAATACATTTCCTTTACGAAATCGGTCAAACCGACAAGAGGCCACTTGAGATTCATTGCCTCATTCCGTTTTATGGCAAGCAGTATTGATAAACGTTCGTCATATTTAGGGGATGAAAGGAAGAGGATCACAGCCAGACATTACCTCCAAAAACGACAATTCGAACTCGTTACACACAAATGAGTTTTCTCATATGAATACTTAGGCACATGGGAGAAATTAAGTGAACGCCAATTACCTCGGAAAGAAGACTTTTATTCTCGATTGAATGATGAGAATATATCAGATAAATATTACAATCATGCATGTGATGTATGGAGAAATTTCGGCATCAAGACACTCGGTGAATACGCGGATTCATATCTGAAAACTGACGTCTTGTTGCTGGCTGATATTTTCGAGAATTTTCAATGGAGTTGTTTCGCCTCATACAACTTGGATCCCCTTCATTATTATACAGCGCCAGGGGTGGCCTTTGATGCAATGTTAAAAATCACTGGAGTTCAATTGGAATTATTCCAAGATCCTAAGATGCTCCTTTTCATTGAGAAAGGCATTAGAGGGGGACTGTAGCAGTGTTCGAACCCATATGGAAGGGCAAATAACCACTACATGGGAGCTGATGAGTATAACCCTGAAGAAGAAAAATCGTATTTGATGTATCTGGATGTGAATAACTTATATGGAGCATCAATGAGTCATCATTTGCCGAATGGGAACTTCTATTGGATGGAAGGTTGGTCATCCCTCAACGTCCTGAAGATTCCAGATGACTCAGAGACTGGATACATTTTGGAAGTTGATTTGGAGTACCCACAGAAATTGCATGAAGAGCATGAAGATTTACCATTGTGCCCAAAGCATATAATCCCCCCAAACGGTCAATCAAAGTTACCAAAATTATTGACGACGTTAAACTAAAAAAAAATTACGTCATTCATTATACGAATTTAAAACAATATTGTAGTTTGGGCTTGAAAATTACTAGAATTCATAGAATCTTGAAGTTCTCTGAGAGCTCATGGTTAAAAAAATATATTGATTTAAATACCACTTACCGGAAAAATTACCAGAATGACTTTGAAAAAAAATTTCATAAATTAATGAATAATGCGGTTTTTGGAAAAACAATGGAGAACGTTAGAAAACATCTTGATGTAAAACTAGTATCAAATTGGGAGGGACGATTGGGTGCTGAGAGTTGGATATTGAAACCCAGCTTTCATAACAGTATTATCTTTGATAAGGATTTGGTAATAATTCAAATGAGTCGTACAAAAATTGAATTTAATAAGCCAGTATACGTAGGTTTCAGTATTCTAGACATTTCTCAAATGTACATTTACGATTTTCACTATAATTATGTGAAAAATACTTTTAAGGGTAGAGCAAAACTATTTTACACAGACACTGATAGTCTTATTTATCATTTTAAAGTGGAGGATATTTATGAAATTATGAAAAATGATATCGATAAATTCGACACTTCGGATTATCCAATAAATAATGTATTGTAACGAACATGTGGGGATATTCGTTAGGACACGATACTGCTATCAGAACAACTAACCCCAGTGACATAAGAAGGCGATTCGTGAGTAAAAAGTAGTGAGAGAGAGAGGGTTTCGCTTTTCCACCCCGGGGTAGTCAGACGTCCAATCCTCGTTCCGACAATGAGGTTTTGGGATTTCCACGCCATGGCGTGGCTAAATTCGTGTTTCAAGGTTTTGGTTCTGTAATATCAATTTTTGTTTGTTTGTCAAGACCGGAATCATTACGCGTTTTTGAGGGCCCATGGAATTATCGCGAAGAAGGGCCAAGTTATGAGTCATCCGATAATTCTTATGAGAGCCACCCTATTGTTAATCCTACGGCAAATCGCTTAGGTCCGGCTGAAATACCGGCGCTCCAAATTATAATGGGTTTTTTATTCGGAATTTTTATCTGCATGCTACACCGATTTTGATCAGTTATTCCACCCGAATCGGGTCGGTTCCGCGTTTCTTTCACGACTTCCGGTTTATCCCGGTCATATTTTGAGGTGATTTTAGGGTTCAGTGGGTGAGTTTAGTTTTCAGCGGGCTCATTATGTATTTTTCCAGTCGAAATCTGAAGATTTTCGACTTGGGCTATTTCTCTCTCCCTCGCTCCTATGGCGAGGAGTATCTCCACCTCCCTCTACATATAAATTGCGTAGAGCGGCTCGAGCATTCCCAACGAATGCCTCCCTCTCGCGGCACCCCGCTAGCGCGCCTACGAGTGGCGGCTCTCGCTTCCCGTGAGTATTTCCACGTTAGAATTTGCCTCCGGATATAACTCAATCCGGAGTGGCTCCCAATGATCCAAAAAGTATGATTTTGATTTCATGGGCTTCTCTAGACCTTCCCGAGCAAGTGGGCTCTGGGTTTTTCGGATTTCACTCTACCGATTTTCCGCTACGGCGAGTTAAGTTTTAGTGAATTTGTATTTTCTTCCGCCGTATGTTATACCTATACTGGTGGGTTCATTTCCTCGCTCTCTCACGCTCACGGGGATTCGTATACCTTTCCCCCCAGTTTTCGGAATTCTTGAGTATTTCGGCATTAGTGAATATTTTTATATTATCATTGAGGAATTGATGACCTCACTTTGAAGCCGAATTAATCAATAATGTATTATTGTCAGAACCAAGTATTTCGAGTCAATTTATTATTTTGCGTTCGTTAGAAAAATGCTGGTTATTATTATCAATCTTTTCTTTCTTTTGGTAAGCCCACTGTATGTAAATGTAAACTTTTAATTTTGACAAATTTCAATAGTAAAACCATGTGACGAGGCACATTTATTTATTTTTTATTATGTTTACGTCACTCTTTTTCCCACCACACTCTGACCCCCTAAAACTCCCGCCACCGTTGGCCACCTAACCTCCCCAATATTTCCCCTCGCCCCCCCCCCCTTACCTTTCCCCCTGGAAGCAGAGACGAGACCACCCGAAGGACGTCAACATAACCCGCCCATGAACTCGACTGACCAAAACCTGTGCCCCCTGGAAGAATACCCACAGACGCCCCTCAAAAACACGCATCATCAGCAGCCCAGGTGACTATGCTCCTGTGTGATATCCCCTGGCCCCCCGCAGAGATCTAAGTCAGGTGATGATCAAGTAGGAAATCTGACGAATGAAGGAAACGAAGGGATGCGGAGAAATGCGAAGAAATCACGACGAAAGAGAAGATGAAGAAGAGAAGAAAGAAGTCACTCGCTACACGGCAGTCCCGTGTGTAACCACGTGTATTTTTGAGTTTCCCATTCTTGAGCCCTTGAAGACAGCTCCGTGAAGTGGGCACCCCACTTGGTTGGATTTGAACCAAAATTTCATAATTGATAGATTTTGAGCTACTCGTGATAGTAGTAACGTTTTTCTTGTTTGTAGTTTGAAATTGAGCGTCAAATTCGTTTTTGAAATACAGTTAGGAACTATTCCATAGTTAAAGTTGGAGTGACATTGGATTCTCGTCTGCAATCGTTTGTAGTTGATTGTAGTTGTGGAAATTTCACGATCGGAATCATAATAAACGTTCAATCGATTTTTTTTAACAGTTAGGAACTATTTCATAGTTGTATTTGAAATGACGTGGGATTCTTATCTGCAATCGTTTGTAGTTGATTGTAGTTTTGGAATTTTCGCAATCGGAAATCAAATGAGCGTCCAATCGATTTTTGGAGACGAAGTAGGAACTGATTGAAAGCTATAGCCAGAATGAGCTCCGATTCCTGTCTAAAATCGTTGTAGTTGTTTGTAGTGCTCACAAATTCCCAATGCACCGAGAAAACGGGGTGGCAGACAGTTGATATATGTAGAAGGATTTGTTTGTATTTNGTACAAAAGTTGCCTGGCCTTACCCATAACTCTAGATCGAAGTAAAAGGCATTTCAAACGTCTTACGACGATCTATCATGTAAATTAATAGAAATATAGATATTCAGTTAATTTTATCCCTCATTTGTCCTCATTATTTAATTGACCTAAATCCCCCTTTCAGGAAATAATAATAATTAAATATTGAAAGGTCACAACCAGTAAGGACAATGTCGATCTCTTTATTTTTTTGCTGTTTTGTAGTTTTGACCGCCCCATTAATCCGTTTCCACCTGAAATCCACCCCTCTCTCCACAACCTAGCACANATTCTACAGCTATGGCTAAAAAAAAAAGTGGATTCTTGCCTGAAATCGTCTGTAATCGATTGTAGGATTGGAATTTTTCTAATAAAAATGAAACTGATCGTTTNATCCGTTTCCACCTGAAATCCACCCCTCTCTCCACAACCTAGCACACTGAGCGAACCAAGGACCGTTAACTTTCTCCAAAAATCTAGTTTTCTCCTTTTTTTGTGTACATTTTAGAGGTTTTCGAATTAGTAGAGCTGATTTTGTAGACTCCTCCGGTTTGGTAATTCCGGTTAAAAATTACCTGGCGCCCGTAGATTCCTGCATTTTTGAGTTTAACTAGATTTAGGGGAAGAAGGGCGAAGGTAATAGGCATTTTTAACCCCCATAAAAAATGTCACGTTACAGTATATAATATACCTGTAAAGAATAAGAAAAAATTAGGTTTAATGAAAGACGAGAATCATGGTAAAGTCATGACTGAGTNCCTACCACCCTTTTTTCTCGGTGTATTGAAAATCTGTGAGTACTGTAAACAACTACAAACCTTTTTAGACAGGAATCCAAGCTCATTTCGGCTATATCTGTCAACAAGTTCCTACTTGGGCTCCAAAAATCGATTGGATACTCGTTTGAGTTTGGATTTGAAAAATTCCAAAACTACAATTAAGTATGAACGTTGGTTCATAAAGATCTTCTTTTCTTATTGATTTTTTTCACTGTTAGAAACACCTACAAACGAAGTCTTCTACATATCTCAACACTACACCACCCTTTCTTCTCGATGCATTGCAAATCTGTGAGTACTACAAACGACTACAAACGATTTTAGACAGGAATCCGTGCTCATTTTGGCTATATCTGTCGACAAGTTCCTACTTGGGCTCCAAAAATCGATTTGATGCTCGTTTGAGTTTGGATTGGAAAAATTCAAAAACTACAATTAAGTATGAACTTTGGTTCATAAAGATCTTTTTTTATTGTCTTTTTTCACTGTTAGAAACACCTACAAACGAATTCTTCTACATATCTCAACTCTACAACACCCTTTTTTCTCAGTGCATTGAAAATCTGGCAGTAGTACAAACAACTACAAACCATTTTAGACAGGAATCCGAGCTCATTCTGGCTATAGCTTTCAATCAGTTCCTACTTGGTCTCCAAAAATCGATTGGACGCTCATTTGATTTCCGATTACGAAAATTCCAAAACCACAATCAACTACAAACGATTGCAGACGAGAATCCAATGTCACTCCAGCTCTAACTATGGAATAGCTCCTAACTGTATTTCAAAAACGAATTGGACGCTCAATTTCAAACTACAAACAAGAAAAACGTTACTACTATCACGAGTAGCTCAAAATCTATCAATTATGAAATTTTGGTTCAAATCCAAGCAAGTGGGGTGCCCACTTCACGGAGCTCTTGAAGACAGAAAACAGTTAAGAGGAACTTTGGAAGTGTTTGGGTCATCTTCCCATTTATTTTGGACCAAAACCGCGGAAGCTGGAATTGGAAGAAAGGCTCTCTATTGGCTGGATTCGCCTGGAAAGATTGGAAGTCGTGCATATCCGAAAACCCACGCTATACCCACGTAGTCGTGAGTACAAGTTACCTTGCCCATTTTTCCAGAAGTATTCCCTTTTCCCCCGATATTACCCTCCAACGGTGAGCCTACACTATTTATTTTCTGCCCCTTCAGTTATTATTTTTATATCTAGTTGCATTCCCTCGATACGACTAGCTTCTCCCCTTTTTCCTGCATTAGAGTCACTCCCTTTGCACGTGTACAAAAGTTGCCTGGCCTTACCCATAACTCTAGATCGAAGTAAAAGGCATTTCAAACGTCTTACGACGATCTATCATGTAAATTAATAGAAATATAGATATTCAGTTAATTTTATCCCTCATTTGTCCTCATTATTTAATTGACCTAAATCCCCCTTTCAGGAAATAATAATAATTAAATATTGAAAGGTCACAACCAGTAAGGACAATGTCGATCTCTTTATTTTTTTGCTGTTTTGTAGTTTTGACCGCCCCATTAATCCGTTTCCACCTGAAATCCACCCCTCTCTCCACAACCTAGCACACTGAGCGAACCAAGGACCGTTAACTTTCTCCAAAAATCTAGTTTTCTCCTTTTTTTGTGTACATTTTAGAGGTTTTCGAATTAGTAGAGCTGATTTTGTAGACTCCTCCGGTTTGGTAATTCCGGTTAAAAATTACCTGGCGCCCGTAGATTCCTGCATTTTTGAGTTTAACTAGATTTAGGGGAAGAAGGGCGAAGGTAATAGGCATTTTTAACCCCCATAAAAAATGTCACGTTACAGTATATAATATACCTGTAAAGAATAAGAAAAAATTAGGTTTAATGAAAGACGAGAATCATGGTAAAGTCATGACTGAGTTCGTGGGGCTTCGAGAGGAAATGTACAGTTTTAAAGTGTCTGGTGAAGATCGGGAAAAATCGCGAGCCAACGGAGTGGAAAAATCAACGTTGAAGCGCATCACATTTGACGACTATAAAGCCTGCTTGGACCAGCATGAAAATGTTCGGATGTCGCACAATATGATCAGATCCATCAAATATGATGTGTTCACAATTAATCAAACAAAACTAGCTCTGAGTTGGTACGATGATAAGCGCATTCTCCTGCCAAATACGACAGATACTTTGCCTTACGGATTTAAAAACAATGATATTATAAATAACTTGTAAAGGACAAAGGGCGAGAAAATAAAAATAAAAAAAATTTTTTTCGAAAAAAATATTTCTCTTTTCATTAAAATTCCTCATACATGTGTCTCCTCAATCCACCCAACGATTACACTACCGGTTCCATCTGCTTTTGTTACTAGAAAAAATAATAGTGCAATAAACCAAATAACGAATATTTCCAGTGCTGTTGGTAAAAATAATATTAGGTGTACAAATATTTTAGGACACTTCGATTCCGTGTCATGAAAGTAATTCAAAGTTACAGCTTACATATGATATGGTGACGTTTGTTATGTCGTATCAGAACATAAGGGAGTCATAAACATAACCTTAAATTCTGTGAATATAACATGCAGACCGATAAGCTATTTATTAGACACTGCATTCGCTATTTCCATCAAGGAAAAACTGTTAGGAAAGCATGTCAATCGATTTGTTCTATTCTTGGGGACAACATGTGTAAAAGTACATGTGGGTATTGGTATAAGCGATTTAAAGAAGATGATTTCGACGTTAGTGACCATGAACGTACCGGGGCCCCTGTAGAAGTGGATGACCAGGAACTGCAAGCGTTGCTGGATGAAAACTCTTGCCAGACGGAAAAACAACTTGCAAAACAGCTTGGAGTAACTCAACAGACCGTTTCCTATCGTTTGAACGCAATGGGAATGATTCAAAAAGGAACAAAGGAGGTGCCACACTTTTTGACTCAAGAAAATAAAGATAGCCGACTTGACATATATCTGAATCTTTACAATAAGCAACATAAAAAGTCTTTTTTGTGGAAAATTGTGACCGGCGATGAAAAGCGGATTCATTTTGATAATCCAAAACGCAAATATCATTGGGTTAACCCCGGTGAGCCGACGACATCGACATCGAAGCGCAATATTCACTGTAAGAAGATCATGCTGTGTATATGGTGGGATATGAAAGGCGTACTGCATTATGAACTTTTGAAGTCTGATGAGACAGTTACTGCCGATCGCTATCGTCCACAATTAATAAGATTGAACCAAGAAATTGAAAAAAACATCCATTTACTGGCAAACGAAAACGTCCAGTAAAATTGCTCCATGACAACCCCAGGCATCATGTGGGTAACCCGGTCAAAGATACGTTAATGGCTCTTGGATGGGAAGTTGTGCCACACCCGGCGTATTCACTGGACTTAGCTCCAATTGATTGTCACTTCTGTCGAAAGATGCAAAACGAATTGACTGATGTGCGATTCAACACATTTGAAGAAGTGCAAAAATGGGTCGATAACTTCCTCGCCTCGCAAGATGAAACTTTCTTTGTGGAAGGCATCCGTGAATTACCTAACAGATGGCTAAAGGTCATTTAAAATGATGGAGATTATTTTGATGAATAAATGTAGTTTACTTTTTTTCGAAAATGAATTTTAAATTTTTTGCAAAGTGTCCTAAAACTTATTTGTATACCTAATAAATATAAAAATAGCTTCGCTAAAAATTTTAAGAATTTTATTATCACAGTTTTACGATGAACTACTGATCACTTACATCAATCTCCTCAATTGAAAATTGTACTGTCCATCAACCGTCACTTTTGTCGGGGACGTAAACAGGAAGAAAGAGCGATTTTCATATATTTTCAATTCCCGGCAAAAGTGACAGCTCATGGCCCGAACAATTATCAAGGAAAAAGATTGGGGTAAGTGATGAGTAATTCATCATAAAAGTGTAATAAAAAAATTCTCAAAAATACTACAAATTTTTTCAAAGAGTGTTTTTTCGCACAATCGTCTTGTTGCAGTGCGCCAAAGGATTTATTATTTCGTCTTTCCTCCCCCATAGTGGTGACTGACACATGGTCATTTACCGCGGTAATTATACATTATTCCTATCTCCTCTATTGAAATAATTCCTCAATATTAATTAAAAACTCTCTTTCAAAATGTTCAGAATTTCTTCACTATTTTTGAGTGACATGGCATCGAGTTGAAATTTTAAAATCAAAATCAAACAAAAGAATCAATTTAGATAACGTTCGGCAGAGAATGGAGCCAGGCCTTAATAAATAAAATAATAAATGATAATTCAATTCTTTTAAAAAGTTTCCGATCGAACTTTTGAAAAATGACCTAAAAACTGACCGGAATAAAAATGACGATCAATTTCCAATTATATAGACGATTTTGATCATTTTGGCTCGAGTCATTGTGCATACCAAATTCGGCCAGGGTCAAAAAACGGTCAAAAACCACTCATTTACATCCGAGTTGATCGAAAAGGAAAATCACGGCCATTCCACATATCTAGTCGGAAAGAATTATCCCAATGTTATGATCATAATCGCGAACGGTGTGACTATTTGCACCAAATACGGGTGATCTACGAGTCAGGTACGGATAATATACGGGTCGTACAGCTAATCTACGAGTGGCCCGTCGGTTTAGCCTAAACTACGGGGTAAAAATGTCTTCTACGGATTGTTCAACGGGCGAAAAATGACTGCTACCGGATTGTATTCGAGCCTCGTCTTCGAGATTTTAATAACTTGTAGTAGTCGGCCTGCGGCTAGATGGAGCCATACGCCTTCAGAGACCATAGAGAAAGTTGGCTGTGGCACCTCGGCGTTGAGGGCTCGCCATCTTATCATTGTTTTCGTGTGTGCGCGTGTGGAATGCACGCTTTTCAGAGTTTCCAGTTTGTTTCATTGTAATAATCTATTTTTCTCTGTTTTTACACAGTTTTTGCAAAATCATGGATGATTGTAAGAAGAGGAAACACATAAATTATGTGGAATATCTAGAAATCTATAGTGAAATTGCAAATATTACATGCATTGGCTTATCGACTTTTCCTTGGATAAATAATCGATTGGAAATAAAGGTAAGCGATGTTACATGTCTCTCAGCCTTTTTAGACGCTCGGGTCAGATCCTAGAGACAGAACCAATCGACGTCAAAGGCTTTTTTAGGCCGAGTTTATTCCTTGTCGAACAACTCAGCCTAACCTCATTTTACCTGGTTCTCCTGGTCCTAGAGACAAAATCGAGAACAAGGAAATTAAAAATGAGATTGTTATAAATATGTCAGATGGATCTTCATTCCTGACATCCAGAACAGTATGAGCAGCAGCTCAGATCCCGTTGTGCTAGACACATCTGCGCCTGACGCACTCACCTTAGGCTCCAAGCCTTGTTCCACTATTTCAATAGTTGAATCTGCGCTTGACGCATTGACCCAAGGTTCCAAACCTTGTGCTACTATTTCAATAGTTAAATCTGTGCTTCACGCATTGATCCAAGGCTCCAAGCCTTGTTCTACTATTAATTAAAGTAAGGCTCTAAGCCTTCAATTACAAATGCAATTGTTGCATCTGCACCCGACGCATCATTCAAGGCCTCAAACCTGCAAAATAATATTCCACCTGAACTCGATTCGGGAATATAGGCGTTCCGGGGTCATTGAAGCCTCATGATGCTGAGATTTCTTTTCAGAGTGATCTGGAAGCTCGTTGGAGTTTCTGGCTGATCTCGAATTTGTTGATGCACAAATTACACAGATTTATGGAAATGGCCACCAAATCTGAATTCAGAGATTGCTTTCATCTCCACCGAAACATTGATTCATAGAGATAAAGAATTTTTAATCAACCTCAAAAGACACAGGTTCTGCCCTCGTAGTATTGGGGGCAACTCCTCGAAGTCTGCTCTAGGAAGAGAAACTAGACAATCTAGTCCTCTTCCAGAAGTTGTGTGGTTCGAGAAAAATAATGAATTTTTAGTGCCCTTGAGGCTACAGCTCCAGTTTAATTTTTGTATGGCTTCACATTTTTCGGAAAGCTTGAGAAGATTAAAATAAATCCTCAAAATTGTGTCAAGGTTTGGAAAACTAACGGTTCAAAAACCTTGCATGCCTCAGGTTGAACAACAGGTCCAACCGGAGGCATTTCTTCAATAGTCCCAATGATTCTCGATCGACGTCAGCGTCTCCAGAGTTATCTTACTTAAAGAGAGTGAGATGTAATGGCAAAAATCTCGGCAGCCTTTCTTGAGCATTTCCTTCCCAATGGAAATTAAACTGTTCTAATAGTTTTATTCTAGAGAGACTAAAAGAGAGAGTCATAAAAGCCTCTTCAATTTTGGCCCTTACCAATTGGTAATTCCTCCAGAATTTCAAATCTCTGAACTGAAAGGGACAGTCCTGAGGGGCGGATAAACAGGTATGTGATCATAGAGGTAGTTAAAACCTCTGTATTACTATCAGAATCCTATCAGGATCAGCTCGTCTCAGCGTAACTTTTTGTTGGTGAACCACATGATCAGCAATGGTTAATTTTTCACATTAAAAGGTTGAACAAATTTATGAGAACTCATAACTTCAATTGAAGGACATGAAAACCCTTCCAAAACTAATACTTTGTGACACATTCACGTATGGAAATGTCTTCAAAGTCGTATATTTCCTGCCCCGGTACATGTGGAGCATGAAAAGTTCCGTTGTTTTGGCATGGGTGGTATTTTTTCCAATTCCTACCCCCATTTGGAATTGCGACTAGTTCTCTCGCTTCGCGAGTCATGAGGCCGGTCATGAATCTTATTGATTCGGAGGCGTCATATCATCCAGTTATCTAGATGATATTTTATTATTGGTTTTCCGGCTAATGAGTTTGGTGCCAATACAAAATTAAACTGTCAAGACTCTTTCTTATCTAAGCCATATTCAAAAGCAAAAAGCGTTGTGAATACCTTTATTTTATCAATGACTTTTACAAGTTTTGCCTAGAAACACCTTATGAAAGATGATATGCGTTATAGCGATTTACGCAATAAATAGTCTATTTCATCATCTGCAATCTGGAAAATTTGTTCCATTAGAGTGTGTTTTCGCCTCATAAGCTTATTAAAATGGATGGGTCTACATTGGAATTGAGTATACGTTACACTGAAAAACTTGGAAGAATTAAAAAAAAAAAAAGTCAAGATGATCATTAATTATGGAAATTTTGAATGATCTCTTGTTCTCCTCAGTCAGATCTTCCTTAGTAGCTCTTAATTGAACTGATCAGTCTAGAACAAATATTCTTTCAGACGCAGTCTTCCTAGGTTGCAAATTTACCTCTGCGTTAAAAGATCAAGTCGACACATCGGGCCAGTATGAGAAAGGCACAACAATATAAATTCCTCAATGTTTTGATCATTCACCTAGCTTTTAGGTGTTTTTTCGCGACCTATGATCCTGTAAGTGTTTGCTCAAATTTAATAACATCGCAGGCACTCCCTACGTTAACGGGTTGGAAGGTACAAAATTCTCTCCTCTGAACAAATCAGTTCGAGAGTCTTAGTACTGTTGCGAAGACTTCGGTCGAATGCATCTTACATTCCTTCCAAAGTGAATACTGGAGCTGTACATTGCAATCTAAGTTTTTTCAAAACTTAGGTGAGAAGGATTTTTTCAATCCAAAAATGGACCGTTTCTGTCCCTCTTGTCAAAATACCAAAGCAATCTCTAATGCGTGTAGCACGGCAATCTCCTTGCAGTGTCGATTGACACCTTTTCAATCTTGATTGGTGACAAAATTTTCTCTACGTATCCCCTACATTTAGCCTGGGAATAAATTGTGAATTTGTCACAATTCGCAGAATTCCAATCGTGAGACCGATGGTATAATGGTCTCCCCCTGTTAGATAGTTCAACTCTGCTTCCTTGCTTTCATTTATCCCATCTCAGAAACAAATTACGATATCAAATCCTTGAAGGATCTTTTACTTTCACCTGGTACCAGGTGCATGTGTCATGACTGATGTTAATGTTTCTCTTTGTCGTTAACAAAGTCTACTCTTGAAAAATTGTGGATTTTTATAAATGGCAGAAAATTAACTGCTGTTCGACATCTAGTTTGATTACCCTGCACATTTTTAATGGCAGAGTTCAAATAAGGAACAGCGTATGAAACAGTAAACTCCACCAAATCAAGAAACAGTGGGAAAAAATTCAACATTCCAAAGGTTCAAAAAATTTTCAAACTACGTCCTGGTAAATCACAATGCACTCACATCTAGTATCTTGAGTGTATTCTGACCTACCACCCAGGTCTTTCCCACTCAAGGCAAATCTGTCAATTCTTCATCTTAATGAAAATCTGTCTTTCTCTTGGCCTTGAGTATTTCGCAGAGACGACAAACGTTTTCTGCCATTAAACTTGAGAACAGTGTCAAAGGTGCGTCAAATCTGGATTTCACGATACCAGACAGGTGACAATCTTCTCGCCCAGGCGATCCACAGCCTGTTTCCCCCTTTTCCGTTTTGAAAGGCATCATTTTTGCGCAGCCAAGGTAGCTTTCTGTAGTATATTGAGATTTTGAATATAACATCTTTATACTGTTCGTTACATTCAGAGAGTTTTATAGCTGCGAATCTCCATAAACACTGGCCTAACGGATTATATTGTCCTATAGCCATCTTGAAGTCGATACAGCTAATTCTCAACTTACATTACAGCAACTCTAGCCGCTGAGAAAACGAGTAAGTCTCGAAAGGTTTAGAAGTACGATTTGTACATTTCTATAATTGCCGTTGATCAAAGCTTTTTTGTCAAAGTTATATTGAATATAGTTCCGTTTTATGGTTAAACTCTTTAATATTCATATTCATATCAAATCTGGGATTTGGATTAAAAAAAAAAACAAAAAGAAAAATAGGATGATCTCTGAACATCTACAAGTTATTAAAATCTCGAAGAGGAGGCTCGAATATAATTGTACGATCAAACGAACTTACCTGTAAGTGAAGTTCGATCGTGATTATATGAAGAGCCTCGTCGAGAGATTCAGTCCCTCCCAACTAGCTTTTCCAAACCCGTCCAATTTTTTCTACACTATTGCTTAACTTTAAACTAATGATAAGATGGCGACCCCTCAACGCCGAGGTACCACAGCCAACTTTTTCTATGGTCTCTGAAGGCGTGTGGCTCCATCTAGCCGCAAGCGGACTACTACAAGTTAGTAAAATCTCTCGACGAGGCTCTCCATATAATCACGATCAAACTTCACTTACAGGTAAGTTCGTTTGATCGTACAATTATCTGTATGGAGGCAAATCATCTCGTCCAATTAGCCGCACGGTTGTACATGAACCCTTAAATCTTGAAAATTCGCAGATTTCGGATTGTATAAGCGCGTAAATTGAAGTATTATTGCCATTTATAGAATTCCCGATATATGAGGATTCTTCTTTGAGTAAGCATATATAATATTACCTATATGTTTCTACATTATCAAAAATTCTGAAAATGTTGGGAGCGTTTCCTGATGAGAAAATGTTGTTTGTAAACTTCTTCAGATTTTTTAATTGTGTATTTGCGAGGACAAATAAAGGAGTGTATACGGAATCCGGACCAGGTTCCAACCCCTTCAACTCAATATGAGGTATTCCACGTCACATGAGTCAATTGCTGACCCTCGCCCTCTTGGAAATTAATGGCGATTTTTTCTACAATCGGGGAGGTTGAAAAACTATCTCTCAAATTTTTTCAGATTTTTTCGGCAGCCCAGTTCGGAGATGGGATTTTTTTCACATTTTTCCGTTTTTTCCAATAACTCGAGTTCTGCTTGTCGGAATTTGATTTATTAAGCGTCAAAATTTGCCATTTTTTACCGCCTATACGACTATTTTCAGCAATTTTTTTTTGATTCCTAGATGCTCATAATAACGAATTTTCGAGAAAAAAAAGTTGAAAAACTTGAATTTTGCGAGTTACGTCACGGTTGATATTCAAATTTTTTTTTCAGTAATTCTCATAATCAAAACAAGTATTTTGAACTGTCATTCAATGTGGGCATCCTCCTGGATCTATATTGTTTTCAATTTTTTCTTTTGGAAATTTCGCAAATGTGGTCAAAACACCACAAAACAACTTCGACTATGTATCGAAAAAATATGTAATATATAGGTATACAATTAAATTCACTTCATACTGTCCATAATCAAAGTCAATCAACGCCATTTTGAGGTGTTGCGACCAAATTTACGGAATTTTGAAACGAAAAAATTGAAAATAAAATGGATGTAGGACGATGCCCAACCTGTATGATGGCTCAAAATATTTGTTTTGATTATAAGAATTACTGAAAAAAAATCAAAGAAATCATCCGTGACATAATTTGCAAAATTCAAGTTTTTCAACTTTTTGATTCGAAAAGTCGTTATTATGCGCATCTAGAGATCGAAAAAAAATTTCACTAAAAATATTCTTATAGGCAGTAAAAAATGAAAAATTTTGAAGCTTAATAAATCAAAATCGGATGGATAGCACTTGAGTTATTGAAAAAAACCGGAAAAACGAAACAAAAATCATATCTTCGAACTGGGCTGTCGAAAAAATCTAGCAAAATTTGAGATATAGTTTTGCATCCTCCCCAGTCGTATAAAAAATCGCCATCAATTTACAAGGGGGTGAGGGTCAGTGGTTCACTCATTTGGCGTGGAATACCTCATATATTAATTTTAGAGAACGAAATTTCATACCCAAATGTTTTTTTTCTATTTTGTTTGAAGTTTCAAATTTTTCGTGTCGCCTTATTTGAATATTATTTTTTTTATTTATTTGCCTGTCTCGTAGGGGAGGACTCCCTATGACAGGAACAGGTTCCAATACATGCAAAATATAAAAGAAAACAAAATTTGTTTATGCTAACTTGAAACAAAGATAGTGATTGAGTTGGAAGAATTACTCTAACAAGAGCTGCAGCATACTTTTTGAAAATAAATCACATACTTTTTTTTTTTTAAGTAAATCGGCAGTAAATTATTGCGCAGTAAAGCAACTACAATAATGTAATAAACTTGCGAGTTCCATACTAAATTGCACATGAGAGAATAAACTAAGCTGGTAATTATTCAAGAACAATATTATTATCAAGAACAACCGCGAGATTAGTATTCATATTCATATCATTTGGGTCTGTGGCGAATGAAGTCAAAAACTTTTAGTGATTAATTGGTCAGATCTTAAATACACGGAAGATTGACTTTCGAAAAAAGACTCTCTCGGGCTGAAAGCACTGGCCAAAAAATAAAAAAGAGCTGTGGTGGAAGACTTGTCAGGAGAGTCTAGGAAGTCTAGAAAATCTTGGACTGAGACCTCAAAGCTGTGGATGGATATACCTGCGGCGAGGCTTTTCGTACAGAGGGCAGAATTGCAAAACGTGCTGAATAGATTCCATAGCACCTGATGAACAACATTGACATATCTCGAACGGAAACAGTTGATAAATATTACCGATGATCACATACTTATAATTGTAAGGGATGGCCAACCTTAATTGAGTTTTAACTCTAAGCATTAAGAATATACATCTGCGATCAGATACAAATTATCAAAAGAGGTGAAATCTCTGGCAATCGGAATTTTATGCTCAACGCTCTCCCAATCCGACAGATTTCTCTTTATCAGCAAATTTTCATATCTGCCCAGCATTTTATTTTTGTTAAAAATCCATAAATCGACATCAAAATTCCCTCAGAGCTCTAAACAATCAACAAGAGAAAAAAATTCCTTGATTCTAAGGGCCCAATTGAATTTTCGAAGTTTAGAGGGATCTTTGAGAGGATTTGGATTGGATGCATATTCCATTAGTTGCTTAAAACAAATCTTAGGTAATCATCGGACATTTTCAGGATCTTAATTATATAGTTTATAGTGATATCCATGACGGCCTACTCGAGTCTGACTAAGCCCAGTTCCAATCTGAGAGCATAATTAGATCTACAACTAGGAAGATATAATAAACGCTTGAAGAAAGCACTTTGAACTGATTCAATGAGATCAAAATAATTAAGAACCCAGACTCGGCAGGCATACAATAAAGTGGGTTTAGAGACTGACTCAAACAATTTACTAACGCACCGCCACGAATCACACTTTACACCCGCAAGGAGGCCAATTACCGTACGATTGGCCTGCTTAGCCTTCCGAGTTGCCTCCCTGGCAGCGAGAGCACCCAATGATGAGCTGCTGAAAAGTACTCTAAGATACATGTACGAAGAAACAATCTCCAGCTTTTTATCACCATACCGGAATTTTAAGAGAGGGCTCAGACTCCCACCTTCCCTGAAAACCATCACCTTGGTTTCATCAGAGTTTTCTGTGAGACCGTTCATAAGGCAGAAATGATGCATTACATCGAGAATTTTCTGTAACATTAATTCACTCCAGGCTAAAATGAGTAGATCATCCGCGTAAAGTAAAAGAAGCACAACATCACGACCACTTATGGGACATTCCATGACAACGCAGCCACCCTGAATTCTTTTGGTTCTTAGAATCCTGAATTGATATGCTCACAGTCAGGTACTACGTAAGTACATGCTTTCCGTAAATTTTTGTTCCTTCAACATCAATTGTTTGTCTACAACATGTCGAAAGCTCAAATTTTTGAAAAATCATATCTCGCGAACTAACTGATGGATTTTAATGAATAAAAAACTGTTTTTTCGTTTTTTCATCTACTATTCGAAAAAATATGCCAGTACTGTGAGGACGAGTACTGACCCTTTTTCAGAGCTTTTAATTTTTCAAATTCCACTGTTCCACAGGGGCCAGTCGAAAATCAATTGATTCTCTTTTTTTTTGATAAATAATAATAAACTCAATTTTTTTTGCGATATTTTAAAATGTGATACCGATATAGAGATAAGAAACAAATTTTTTTTGCATAAAAAGATTTTTTTTTCGACATTAACGGCTATAATTAGTAAAATCACATTGTCAATCCATCACGTATACTCGTATGGTAAATCATCCACATAACCAATGATATAACTACGTTGCAGGCCTAAAAATAGGAGGAGCATAATTGTTTCAACATTATTTTGAATAATGAACATTGAGTTTGGGGAAGAATGCTATCCAAAACCCATAAATTTTCTCATCAGATCCCTAAGCTGTTAGAGAAAAAAAATAAAATTTCAGGTTTCACTGAAAATTCAGTGAAATTCCAAAATTTTAACTACCACAAAGACGAAAATTCCTGAATTTATTTGAAATTCCAATGAATTTTTTCTGAAATCTGAAATTTCACGATTTTTCCCCCCTAAATCGCATTCAGTGTTGATGTCCTGAAAATTCATGTATATATTTACCGGAATTTCCTGATTTGTCACTCATTTTCAGGGGAAAATGCAATTGAAATTCATAGTTTATAGAAATTCCTTGAGATTTCAGTAGAAATTGAATTTGAGAAAAATTTCGGGAAAGTACACCGGAAATTTCAGATAGAAATTTTGAATAATGATGTTAGCGATGTTAATAATTAAATACCGATCGTGATAAATTCTTAAGTCGTTATGAAGATGTCATAGAAATCAAAAGCCTGCAATAGCTCAGTCAATAGGGCGAAGAACTCGCAATTCGTTCATTCGGATTCGAATCCCACATGTGTTTAATTTTTCCACTGTATCATTGACTCAGCCAGCGTCAACTCTCGCCCTTGATGAACGTAAAGAAATGAAAAATAATACGACACGCAGCCAGGAAAATTAAATGTTGTCTGATTGTTCTTGAAAGAAGACCTTGTATTTATCGTACACTTTCAATCGGATTGCGATGTTTCACAAATTATCAACACAATATAATTCGCTGTCATGAGGGATAAAAGGGAGAGGAAGAGGTAAGCGGTCTGAAAAACTATAGATTTCGTGGAATCATGTTTGCATACAACCTCCAAGGGTTACAATGAGTACGAATCTAATTAGTTGTCCTGAGACTCTTGCTCCTGCAACATCATCACTCATTCTCTGTTCAGTGTGTTAAATTTCCTCTAGAAATTGACTGAATCGTTATTCTCCTTCAGTTGTTCGTCAGTTTGGGTCGAGGTATGTAATCTGTGTGTCTGTAATGTGCCAGTGGAGAAGTCATAAATTAAGAGGAGTTCATTTTTATTTTCCAATGGATAATAAATTATCATACTCACGAGTACATTCATGAAAGAATGTGCACATACAGTCGTTGTTGTGGGCTTGTTGAGCGCTAAATATAGAGTCACTACATGTTCTTCTGAAATCACTTCCTTCTAAGATAAATGGACCATTTATGAGAATGTCGGAATAGATTAAATGGTCTTCATTACTAATTCCATATTGATGGCTTCATTAATCGAATATTAATCTGTCCATAGGACTGATCAACTCATTTTTTTCATAAAATGCCCCATGCCGAGAGATGTGCTAGTCCAATGCGTGCCCCTGGAGAGAGAGGTCACGTTGGAAAAGGTCTACGTGTAATTTTGGAATCGTTACGGAAAAAATTTCTATCCTTGCCGGCGAATGCACGTCTGTATATCAACTGTACAAAGAAAGCTGCCACTTATATTCATAGCCCATCACCCCCTAATTTTCATCCATACATCGAAGCCTGCCCTCCTATATCTGATTCAACAGCGACTGGAGGCTCTAATGATTGTTCCGGGTACTCTTCATGGAATAATCGGAAAGTGAGTGAAGAATTTGCAGCCACGAGACACATGGCTTAGAGAGCGAAAAAATTGAGAGAAATGAGAGGAGAATTGGCTTTGGCCGTCGCGAAAGCAGGAAAATCATTACCCGATGAAACTACTGAGAAAGTCCACACGTTTTACGAGAATAACAGTCGAATTATGCCAGGAATCAAAGATAAAGTATCCGTTAGAATCAACGACGAGAAGAAAATTAGGCAGAAAAGGCTGGTCCTTGAAAGTTTGGCAGATCTGCATCAACAATTTGAAACTTCTCATCCGGAATCTCCTGTGGGGTTCAGTAAGTTTACGGAGTTGAGACCGAAACATTGTGTACTGGCAGGAACGAGTGGTACGCACGTTGTCTGCGTCTGTACGTACCACCAAAACTGCAAATTGATGTTGGATGCCATCAATATTTTCACTCTCACAGAACACACTCTCACTCATGTGTTCCAATCCAATGCCTACGTGTTATTTAGATGAATGCCAAAACTGTCCGGGAGTTGATGTGCTATCAACTGTGGATAAAACAACATTGCAGATTCAGAAACTCCCAGCAAGTGAATTCATTGATTTACTTTGTGACCGATTGAAAGCGTTGAAATCTCTTCATTTCATTGCCACTGAGCAAACAGCCTATGTGAAAGAGCGAAAGGAGAATTTAGTTGAAGGAGAGATTCTGGTTCAGTGTGATTTCTCCGAGAATTATTCCTTCGTTTCTCAGGACGCAGCTCAATCATTTCATTATAATAATGACCATTGCACTGTACATCCAGTGGTCTATTATTATCGTCAGGGGAGTGATATTCGCCATCGAAGTCTAGTCCTTCCATCTGATAGTCTTGTCCACGATACTGCTGTGGTTTACGTGATGCAAAAGATTTTGAGAGAGCACATAAGAAGTCTGTGAGGTGGTGATAAAATTGATTTATGTTAGCGATGGAGCTGCACAACATTATAAGAATCGCTACCAAATCGCAAATCTTTTGTGCCACAAAGATGATTTTGGAATTGAAGCGGAAGCTCATTATCATGCGACTGCACATGGTAAAACGGCATGTGATGGAGTAGGCGCAGTTTTGAAGAGGGGAGCGAGGCGAAGCAGTCTGCAGATAACTCAAGGGGAACCTATTCTCACACCTAGGGGTCTGTTTCGCTGGGCGAAAGATCACTTCAAAGATCTTGATGTATTCAATTCAATTCAATTCAATTTATTTAATGCACTCTTGTGAACATATCCACAGTACATATGGTGTTATAAAAGTACAAGTTTAGATGAGAATACAATAAAAATAATGCAATAATCAGATACTCAAGTATTATGTTATAACGTGATAATGGGACTTGCTGTGCGGCAATAAGAATAAGCGCAGATTCTCTGCAACAAAGATAATTGAGAAGTTAATTATCGAAAGTAAAATGAATCAGTGAGAACGTATATATGAGAAAGCAGTCTCACTACTGCATTTGGGAAGGGGTAAAGGGAGGGAACGGGTGAAGGGCTAGATGGAATAATCGACGTTCGTGAGGGAGAAACGGAAGGAGATGAGTTTTGAGAGGAAGATGAAGACGCAGTCCAGCTTCCTCGGCGTGTCAATGCGTAGGATTTCAATGAGTGAGGATGCGAGGTAGAAGAAGGATTCTCTGATACCCGTAGTTGCAGGGCATTACAGCGTGAGGTGGTGAATATCATCGGGACAGTCCCAGTTGCATAGGGGACAGAACGAGCCCGGGAGCAATCTTATCCTCATCTTGTCCCATTGGAGGAAGGTACCATAGATCGATGCTGTTCTGGCCTGACTGACCAGAGAGATCTTACTGAGACTGACATTGAAGTGGAAATACTCGCGTAACTCCTGTAATATAAAACGGTATAATGGACATGACGAAGATTTTCGTACTGCGGCAATGACCAGGTTCTTCATGAATTGGGCCTTCTTCTCAAGAATCTCCGGAATGTAAAGGGCGATTTCAGGGCAGTCCTGTGAATCGAATAGATGCTCATAGCCCAGTGAGGTTTCTCTTCGTTGATTCGAGGAGGGCGTTATAGCATCTACCGGGGAGTCTTGAGACGTCCATATTGAGGAGCTTGAGTAACCATTCAAGTTTTTCCTTCACCATCTCGACGCTGGGATGAGAGCATCCAGACTCCAGCCGCGCCACATAATGAGGTATGCTGCGTCTCCAGTCGTAGTGTTGTTTGAAGAAGTTTGCTGGAGCCGCTT
Organism: Diachasma alloeum; assembly: GCF_001412515.2. Lineage (NCBI taxonomy): Eukaryota > Metazoa > Arthropoda > Insecta > Hymenoptera > Braconidae > Diachasma > Diachasma alloeum. The sequence goes on from NW_021680487.1 coordinate 211,051, forward strand.
CGAGGAGCTTGATGTGGTCGTCTGAGCAGAATTCTGCAGCATCCAGGAGAGTGGCCATACAAACGGAGTTGTGGAGCTATTCCACTGCTAGTGTGGACCTAGGTCTGGCTTTCCAGAGGGAGCTGCGGATGGCTCCTGTCGTCTGGCTGGCTTTCGACACTCTGTCACGCGCCGCCTCCTTAAAACTCCCAGATCTATGGAAAGTCATACCCAGGTAGACGTAGGATTTGGTTGTCTCCAGTGGGTTGTCGTTAAAGTGGAAAGACGGCATGGGGAGGTACATTGGGCACTTATGGAAAATAAGAATCTTCGTTTTCTTTGTGTTGACCGTCAGACCAAGAGAAGAACAAAACTCAGAGAAGCAGTTGAGGGTCCGTTGCATTCGTTGTGCAGTGTCGGCGAACAGCACCAGGTCATCTGCGAATGCCAGCAGAAGCAACTCCAAAGAGCTCCCCAGGCCGACACCAGAGATCCCTGCTTTTCTCAGAAAGGGCTCAAGGTGACTGAGAAAGAGGATGAAGAGCAGAGGACGTAGGGTTTCCCCCTGCGGAGTGCCTTTAGAGGTTTTCAGCAGGTTCGAGCTCCTTCCATTCATGACGTTGAATATGCATAACTGCGCGTAGAGGTCGATCACCGAGTTAAGTGCCCTCGATCCCAACTGGAGTTCCGCCAAACTATCCCATAGTTTATGATGTTGCACCGAGTCGAATGCCTGTTTAAAATCAATAAAAACCGTGAAGAGATATCTACCAGGGTGTCTAAATGTTATTTGAATGGCCGAGAGAAGGCAGAAGGTGTTGTCCGCACAGCTTCTCTCCTGGCGAAAGCCACATTGAAACTCCGGGAGGAGACTGTTCAGTTCTGCCCAGGGACGGAACCTGTTAGCAATCACTTGTATATAAATTTTGGAGATTGAGTTAAAGAGAGCAATATTACGGTAATTGCTGTGGTCCAACTTATCTCCTTTCTTGTATAGGACAATGGTCTTCATCCAACCCCAGTTGTCGGGAATGACCCAGTTTCTAGAATTTTATTGAATAATGATATTAGAACATTGATACCTAGTTGGGGAAGATATTTGTAGAATTCATTGCACAGGCCGTTCGGGCCCGGGGCTTTGTTGTTGGCAAGGTGCGTTAGAACTGGAGGAACTTCCTGTCCAGTGATTGGCGAGTCCAGCGAGGGGTGAATGCTGGAGAAACGGCGATAGGGACCGGCAACTCCGGATTCTACGTAATTTTTGATGTAATAATCCTCCCAGCACTCCACAGGTAGGGGACAATCTGTTGTTGCTCCCGGAGAGAATCTTCTATATATTGGCCAGAACTCTTTACCATAGTGCACATTCGAAAGTGCAGTGACGTCGTTATCTCTACGAGCTGCTTGATCTCCGAGGATAAGGCGGCCTTGGCGTCGAGATAGCGACTTTCCTCAGGACTGGCGAAATTTGATTCCCTTGCAGCCTCAAACAGATGACGCACTTGATCGTTCATAGCTCTGCATTCCCTACCGATGAACGAAGTGTGGTCGGGCCTGTACTCGGGCCTGAGGATTTGACAGAGATTGGCCCTCGAGGCCGCCACCTTGATGGTCATTTCGCGAGAAGAGTCGATATATGCCGGATCCCCGGAGATAGAGCTCAAGGAGCTCCATGTGTCACAGAGACATCCAATGAAGCATGAGAACTCCTCATCTGATTTAGTCCACGAATAACACTCGGTGCGGTCCTGACTGGTGGCAGAGGGCACCGAGGAGAAAGGTATCGTCGCTGGTGAGGCTAATGTTACCGTGTAGATCTGGTGAGGAGAGCTGGTACCATGAGGGACCACCTTGGAGTCCAAGACGAGGTGCATTGCATTGCGATTCGCCCAAGCTACGTCGACCGTGCTCTGGCCGTTGGGACGCAGAAACGTGAAGCAAGCTGGAGAGCCGGATGAGGTGCGGCCATTTGAAAGGGTAAGACCCAACCCCCCGAGCTTTGCGTCGAGAACTCTACCTCTATTGTCCACGATTTCATCTAAACTGGTCCTAGTGTAGCAGAGGCGGGTTTCTTCGGTCACGACAGGATCAACCTGATAGAGATTCTCCAAACTGGCGTTGAGATCCCCCAGGAGGAGGAATGGGGTGTCCGGCTCTCTGAGACAAATAGCGTTGATATCCAAAGGATCCTCGAGAGCGGCTGGGGGGCATGGAATTCGTCACAGGTAAGCTAGGCAAAAGATGATTGTTGAGCTTCTGGAGTTGATGCTGAAGATGATGTAATAGTCTGTAGAAACTAAAATGTTAGGATAGTCGACAAAAAGATCTTTGCGGACGAAAAGCATGATGCCCCCGAATGCTCTGCCGATGCTGGAGTTTCTCTTCGCAGGAATCTGGATAAGCTCAAAGTCGACCATGAGCTTGGGATGATCCTTTAGGCTATGGGCCAGCCACGTCTCGAGAAGGCCCACAATATCGAACGAGAGGATTTTCGTGGCCATTGGCTTGGCGAGGTTGCAGAAGTTCTTGAAACCATCCACGTTCCAAAAGGCGATGGAGAATCCTTCATGACGTCGAGGGGGGAAGGGGGAAGCTGAGGAGGAGGCAAAACGATGGATATAGGATGGGATGATGGGAGAGAGCGGAGAGAAAATATATTCAAGGTTCTCTTCTGGTGATGCACTTGAGTTATTGGTTAATTGTATTGAGGGGGAATTGATGAAGGAAAAAGTTATCTGGCAGTAGGCCCTGCTTGTCTGTGGATCTTTTCTTGGCTAGAGGAGAAGGGGAGACAAACTGGGAGGAGGAAGAAAACGAGGAATTTGGGGAGACTCTGGATCTCTTCTTCTGCAGCGATAAACCTTTCTACTCCAGCATAGCGATGGCCTCTGATTTGGAGATCTTGTTGTTCACCCAGAGGTCGCCTTCATGAAGCCTGGCATCAATGTTCAACTTCTTGAGTTCCTTTAGAAGAGGGACTAATTCTCGACGATTGGCCATGATTGCCTTGCTGAAGTTATTGGCAATAGAGAATTGAATACCTTTAAGGTGGGGCGATTGACTCAGGATGCTCATCTTGGTGTTGAAGAAGACCAAACAGATGAGTACAGGGCGCGACGAGTCCTTCTTGACTTTGCCAATTCTCCTGACAAAGTTTACTTCGTGTGCCAGCACCTGCATATCAAGTCGGGTGCGTAGAAAATCCAGGATGGCGGGGAGCAGGGCTGGTGGTGAGGATGTCTCTTCCGAAAAGCCAAAGATAATAATATTGTTCGATCGACGTTAAGTGTCAAGAGCCTTTTCCTGCTGATCAATCAAGTTGCGAAGGGATCTGTTCTCTTTCTTCAGGTCATCAATTCTTGAGACGTTACCCTTGGTGTCAGCCTGTACGGGAGAAATGGCCTCTGCGACAGCCACCTTAATTCTGGGGTCGAGGATGTTCAGAAACTGCTCTACCGACAGTTCACCTATCGGTTTGTTGCCATCCGAGTTGGCACTAGACTTAGTAGTTGTAAGTGGAGCCATGGTTCAACCGAAAACAAAATGAATGAGATTCAAAATTGCTGACCAATTGTAGACGGTTATGTGCTGAGTGACCGCGTGTTACGAGCACCATTTCAGAGATTGAGCAATAAAAACCATTAGGGTCGAGCACTGGGTATGAGAATAATTTTATGAGAGGCACTTCATAAAATGATTCAATCAAAGATTCAACAGTGCGAAGGCCATTCCAGCCATCTAAAAAAATCATTGCTTCATCCCTGGAGAAGGTGGACAATTATTAATTGAAAGATATTCAGCAGCGGCTAGTGGAGAAGTTTTTCCGAAGAAGAGTCGACGAAAGCATTAACTTATATATACCTAGCGATCTGACATGAAAATCGGAGATTTTTAAGTCGTTTTTCTTTCTCGAAATCGACGTTCATCAGTTTATTGGGTGTGTGAATATGACTCCGCCATTTTTTGTTCAAATAGAACACACTTGCTTGTTTAGAAAATTCAAGAAAAGTTTATTGAAAGTATGCTCCATCTGCAGCTACAACCTTCACCCATCTTTCAGGTAATTCACGTATTCCTTGCCTGAAGAAATCCTCGTCTGTTGAGCTGATCCAATTATCAAGCCAAATATTGATACTTTCGTATGAAGTGAACCATTCTCCCGTAAGATCTGACTGCAGTGTTCGGAATAAGTGGTAATCCGAAGGAGCTATGTCTGGCGAATATGGCGGATGGAGTAGCACTTTCCAGTCCTGTCCATCTAAATATCTTTTCACAACTTGGGCGGTATGCGGTCTGGCATTGTCATGTTGAAGAATTAATTTACTGTGCCTATTCACCCATTCTATATATAGCATTAATTCTTACAATGCTATATATAGAATGATTTAATCGATATGTCAATTTTCATTTTGTGAAAATTTGAAAGACATTTGTTATTGGGTCAATAAATATTCTATCGGGGAATTTCGAGAGTTTCATTCGACTTTAGACATAGTAATCAAAACCCAAAATATCAATGCCATTTAAAATATAATGAGATCTGACTCGCACGAGATGACGCAAGGAATGTGTTCAACACTTTAAGGTAGGATCCATAAGAAATCAGTCATCTCACGCAAGGACACTGTAAGTCGTGTGATAGTTGATTTAATTTATTTATTAACGGTATAAAATAGACCTCCGTCTGATTTTATAACAAAATTAGGTGTCAGAAGTGGGATACCTGCCCCCACTGTGTCGTCCGAGCGGTTCGATTCGTTGGATTGAATTCATAATTTTGAGATTTTATGATAACAAACGAATAAATTGTTCTTTAAAAATAAGAAATCTCTCGAATTTCCCTTTCTATAGGAATTTCTTTACGAATTAAATGTATTCGATAGAGTTTTATTCGTGAAATTTCGCCAGCTCGTCATTTGTAGAGAAATTATACAGCTAATTATTCAATAAAAAAAAAATATATATATAATATAAATAATTTCGTCAACCGTGATTTTGTACAGGGCGTGATTAAAATAATTGTAATTAGGAGCTTTACTGAAACAAACCCACGTACAAAATACCAGATGATGAAACTCCTGCCCAGCATACCGCGCGCGAAGCGCAGGAAGCGCGTGGCCAAGAGTTGGAGAGACAATGGTTGGAGAACGAACGTCTAGAGAGAGAACGATTAGCTCAAGAGGACCGTGAACGTCATGATGTTCATGCGAATCAAAATGGGGATCGGAATCGAGGAAATCTAAATAATACTAGAGTCATGATAAATGAAAGCACATCCGCGACTGGTATAGATTTCGTCGATTACCTCCGAGCAAGGGATACATTTAGTAATATCCCTGTTTTCAATGGAATGCCCGATGCACAAGTAGATTTCCTCGATTTTGAGACTGCAGTAAAAAGATGTTATCATAAGGTTTCCCCTCAACACCCTGACTTCATCACTGCAGTTTCAGACCGCTTACGTTTGCCAGCGAGAGCCCATTTAGAGGCTGTTCCTATCCATACAACCGATGAAATCTTGACTATTCTCGGAACAAAATATCGCAAGCGATATAGTCAAGTGTATTTTGAGGACAGGATAAATAGCGCAACATTACAAAAATATGAGGAAGTCGATGATTTTATTTTGCGTTTACAGACAATTGTGAGGAATGCCCAGAATGCGCTCAAGCTACTCTATCCCAACCACCATGAGGTCCTAACAGAATTGGCTCTATCTGAATATCGTTTTGAATTAAAGAGAGAGTAGGTAAAGACGCTCTCAGATGCGTTCAAATTAGTAAAACCCATGGTGGAAGAGGATAGAGGACCTGCTGCACCTCGGGGAGGTGATAAGCCGTATTATAATGAACGGCGAACTGACCAGTCTGATGATCATCCGAGTAATGATAGGGATGGGGCTGGTGACACCCGAGAGTATCGTAGTTTGCATAGACTCGGTCACTCCCAAGGTCGAGAGAGGTGGCCTTCCCGCGAGCGTTCAGTACGGTTCAAAGATAGAGACTCATCCCGAGAGCGAAAGCGTTATTTTCTCGATGGCCCCCGTCGCTCAGATTCTAGAGGATACAATGACCGCTACTCACGTGACGCGGACAGATACTCGACGGTGACGTTATCACGAGACGAACAGTGTTGTAATGATGATCGTTGTCGTTGCCCACGTTGTCCTAATATTAAGAGTAAATCGGAGACGGGAACCTTTTCTAATTCGGGAGATAGACAGTCCCGTTGAGACAGAGATGACAGGGATCGAAACTCTGGAAGAAGAGCGTCTACACCAGAGAATCGAACAAATGATCGAAAGGAGTCTTTAAACTGTAGTCTTTAAACGGGATCGCTCACCAAAGAGGGGAGCGAGCGAAACAGTAGAGCAACAGACGGTATCAGTGATGGAAATATAACGTCTATTTTAGATTCCAATGCGGGAAAATATCAACGAGGTATGTGCCCGGTTGTCACCATAGAACATCGAGATTTTTATAACCACCGGGAAAATATGCTGATCGATACCGGGGGGAAGCTAGCCTCATTTTCATCGATATTTTACACCCTGAGGCTAGAGTCAACCCAAACGAAAAGATACATCTCGTCGGAGTAGGGTCCAAAATAACAGAGACTTTAGGCACATTTACAATTAAATTGAGAGGCATCACTATAAAATGTCATGTTACGCCTGTGCCACCTGGTGGTTACCCAGGAATTATCGGAAGAGATTTCCTTTATCGAAATGCCTGTACCCTCTCCTACGACATGTATACTCTCTCGTTCCGTGGGTCTCCTTGTCGACCGATACCCTTCACCATGCACTATCCAAAATACCTGAAGCAAAATGAATCATCTGTTGCTTATACCGAAGGCGATGGTCCTGTAGTGAGAATTGAGTCATCTACGTTGCAGGGAGGCTCAGGTCTATTTCTCCTAGATACAGGCGCCGCCATTACGATCGTATATAAGACAGAGTTAAATGCAGAATTCACGCCATGTCCACCCCACGTTCTTGTCGGCGTATCGATGGAGAGTGTACCCATTGTCAGGACGGTGATGATCGGGATTGATGCAACCCCTACAGAATTCAATGTAGTCGATGGAGGTCATAGAGCGTATTCCGGGACAATTGGGAACGATTATTTTATACCATCCAAAGCCGAAATAGATCTTCATCGACAGTCCCTACGTTTGTGCGCAGCTGCAATCGAACCGATCCTGTTTTACAGAGAGTTACAGGTAGACGAACCCATCAATTTGCCACCGAACTCAGAGATGCAAGTACCGGTGCGAGCATCGGAAATCATCGTTCGGAAGAGCTACCTAAAGGGAGATGTCTTCTGGGCCACTATCTGCAATGACAATGATGAACAGGTCAACTTCAAAATCCCTGCCCAACAACTCCAGCCATTGGCAGAGATTATGAGCATGACAGAATTAGTAGGACTCAGCATCTATAAAGATCCATTTGGCGAACCCGACTACGAGAACGAAATGGAAGTCGAACCCCTGACGAACGGAGATGCCCGAGAGCAACTAATCCTGGACGTTATAGTAACCAAGGATACAAAGGAGCTCGAACAATACGTTCGTGGGAGCCTAGAGGACTATTATGATATTATCACGGTACCTGGGGAGTGAGCTGGAGAAATCAATATTACCACGTGCACCATCAGGACAACAGACCAAAATCCCATCTACATCAAGCAATATCAGATACCAGAAAAATTGAGAGATGAGCTGGCTTCACACGTTGAAACTCTGTTGAAACAAGGCAAGATCGGCCCATCTAAGTCACCATACAACTCACCAGTCATCCTCGTGCCGAAGAAATCCGGCTGAAAAGGCAATAAACGTTGGAGAGTGGTGGTAGATTACCGGATGCTCAACAAAAAGACGATCGTGGATAAGTATCCACTTCCAAGAATAAGAGCGATTCTCGACAAATTTAGAAGATCTAAGGTATTCAGCACTTTGGATCTGGCGAGCGGATTCCACCAGATTAAAATGGACCCGCGAGATCGTGAAAAGACAGCATTCTCGACACCTCAGGGGCATTTCGAATATCTGTACATGCCGTTCGGGCTAAAGAACGCGCCGGCAATATTCCAGCGCGCCATGGACAGGATCCTGAGGGGGTTGATTGGACGCGGTGTGGAAGTAAACCTGGATGATATTATTATCCACTCCAAAACGAAGGCACGTCATTAGAAGCTCTTACGTGAGGTTTTCCAAAGAGAACGGAGCTAGACCCTACAACTAGAGAAATGTCATCTATTTCAACGAGAAGTCAACTATCTCGGCTTCATCATTAACACGATACAACAAAATAAGGTCAAGTTTTTTACCAAAGATGAAATTTACACCACTTATAGATTTTTGCACGCTGAATCCAACGGTTTTTGCAAAATTCCTCTAGCATGTCAGGTTTTAGAGAAAAAAAATGTTAAAGTTGTGAAATTTGTCAAAAATGAACTTATTCAAAAAATTCTAATTCAATGAATTTTCGACAGAATTGAATGGAAAAAATAGCAGAGTATAGTTGAAAAATTATTTTATCCGTTGGAATAAAGCTCTTCCAATTCCGCGGCGTGATTTCGCTGCAAAAAAATCCTAAAAATCATAAATTTGGTTAAATTAACTGTTGATTACGTGAACTCTTGGAAGTTGGCTTCGTATATATTTCTAACCCCCTGGAATTTATTCAATAAGCACGTGGTTATTTTTGCAAAGACTCACGGTTATGGATATAATCTATGAGGAGGTTTTTAATGAATTTCTCAGTTGGGATTGATATTGGTCGCCGGTTGAAAGGAAAATCGTCATTCTGGAATTACCATTGGGAGGTTGAAACGTTGAATATGAGGTATTTTCTCTCCATCATCCAGCGTAAAATTGGCTTACATTCACTATTTTATTTTATTTTTTATTCGGAGGATCCCCAAAGACCCCAGGATGATAGTTCCATGTCCCTCATCGTTTATACGGCTTCTGGACTGTTTCATTGGTCATGCAAATTTACTTTCCAACTTGAGTCTCCTCCTGACACAGAATTTTCATCGGCTGGAATCATCCCTGAATTTTTTTTATCATTTGTGTGTTACTAGCTTTATTTCCTATTGTCGAATTAATTTTCTGCGCAAAAAATTACAGTAAATCAAGCTTCTGAAATAAATTTTCTCGTCTCGTTATCTCTCGTCTCGTTTGTCTCGTCTCATCTCGTTTCTCTCGCGTCTTGCGGCATCACTACAATAGAAAAAGGGCTGGAAAAATTCCTTAGTTGACAAGTTGTGTATTTTGATAACTTCATCCCAGAGAATTGATGCCAGATCGGGAAGGAACAGAAAAATTAATAAAAGTCAAGCGGGAGAGATGAGTGGAGCGAGTGGAGAGACGACTAGAGTGATGGTAGGAGGTAAGCGAAAGGGGTAAGTGGAGAGGTTACCAACCTTGATTACACGATTTCAAGACCCTAGCCATCGACTGACTTGTCTTTTGCGTTTGAATCTCCCTGCACGTCTCCCCATTTAACCCTTCTAGGAATTCACTTTTCTCACCCGTTTGACCTTTGTAATCTCAACCCTTCCGCTTGACCCTTGTCGTTACCCCACATTCGTACCATCCAATTTAACAGAAGAATTTCGGGGAGAAACCCATGAGCAACTTCAGGATTGAACTCTCTTCTCTAACAGTTCGCAATTTCCTTAGAAATGTCGCGTAAATGTAAAAACTCACCCGATTCATTCTGTTACGTTTGTGCACAATCCATATCTACATCACAGAGGAGAAATATCACCCCTGCTGTGAAGGAAGCCTATGANCCCACATTCGTACCATCCAATTTAACAGAAGAATTTCGGGGAGAAACCCATGAGCAACTTCAGGATTGAACTCTCTTCTCTAACAGTTCGCAATTTCCTTAGAAATGTCGCGTAAATGTAAAAACTCACCCGATTCATTCTGTTACGTTTGTGCACAATCCATATCTACATCACAGAGGAGAAATATCACCCCTGCTGTGAAGGAAGCCTATGAGATCGTGTACAGCCGATCCATGTGTAACCAGGACAAACCCTGGACTCCATCAATGTGCTGCTGCTCTTGTCGCGTCCTGCTACAGGTATAAGTGAAAACCAGGGAGATTAAACTTGCGTTCAACGTCCCAGCGATATGGAGAGAACAGTATGATCACATCACAGACTGTAATTTTTGCTTGACAAACACATACGGATATTCTCGTAAAAATAAGAAGATTCTACAATATCCAACCGTAAAATCATTGGATCCACCATCATTTTCGGCGATGGTNAAGTGAAAACCAGGGAGATTAAACTTGCGTTCAACGTCCCAGCGATATGGAGAGAACAGTATGATCACATCACAGACTGTAATTTTTGCTTGACAAACACATACGGATATTCTCGTAAAAATAAGAAGATTCTACAATATCCAACCGTAAAATCATTGGATCCACCATCATTTTCGGCGATGGTACCTGTATTTCAAGGGAAGAAGGATACAACATCGGTGGACACGCCTGCTGCAGAAGCACCTGTGTGCACCGACACAGATGACACAGAAGACATTTCCAAAGACGAAAATTACATAGAAGAAGTACCACCGGTGCTAGTGAAACCAGGTCTCATGACCCAAGGGCAGCTGAATGATCTTGCTAGGGACTTGAACCTCACGAAAGGAAGATCGGAGTACATGGGTTCGGTTCTCAAAGAATTCAACGTCTTAGAAACTAGGGTTACTACCAGCCATTTCCGTCATCGAGATCAGACTTTTTGTGAGTATTTCGTGGAAGAGGAAGAGCTTTTCTATTGCTCCAATGTGGATGGCCTTATGAAAAGTCTGGGGCATGATCATCGGGCTTGGCGCCTCTTCATCGATTACTCTCCCACCAGTTTAAAGGCTGTACTCCTTCACATTGGCAATATTTACCCTTCTGTGCCTGTTGCGTACTCTACGTCATTGGGAGAGAACCATGCAAACGTGCAACTCGTCCTTGATAAGATTCAGTACATGGAATACAAGTGGCTGGGGATGCAACTGGGATTCACAAAATACAGCTGCTTTCTATGCCATTGGGACAGTCGGGACAGAGAGAACCATTATAAAACTAAAGAATGGCCGCGACGCGATGAATTCATCCCTGGTAATCGGAATATTGTTGGGGAGTGACTCACTGAATCAGAGAAAATCTGATTACCTCCTTTGCATATAAAACTTGGACTCATTTCGAGCTTCGTGAAAAAACTCCAAAAGGACGGACCAGCATTTGCCTACTTGAAAACTCTCTTTCCAAAATTGAGTGACGCCAAAGTTTAAGCAGGAGGTTTTGTTGGCCCACAAATCCGCAATTTAATTGACAATGACAAAGATTTCGAGAAAACCCTGAATCAGATTGAGCTGAAAACATGGCGCTCACTGAAGAAGGTCTTGTCTGAGTTCCTTGGAAGCCGTCGTTCACCACACTACCGACGAATTGTGCAACAGATGCTTGAGAATTTTCAGAAAATGGGGATTAAAATGTCTCTGAAAATTCACTACTTACATTCCCATCTAGATTTTTTTCCGGAGAAGCTAGTCGACTTCAGCGAAGAACACGGAGAACGATTCCACCAGGACATCGCGACAATGGAAAAGCGATATCAAGGAAAATCCGTACTCCATATGTTGGGAGATTATTGCTGGAGTTTAATGAACGATGATGATACGGAGCACAAACGCAAATCGTACAGGATCTCTTTTCAGAACGCTGAAACTGTAAAACGACGAAAAACTTGTTGATGCCAATTTTTCATATTCAATGTTCAAAACTCGTTTTTTCTTCTTCTGTGATTGAATGCAAAACCCCTTTGCTCAACTCTCATCCTTAACTTTACTCTTATTCTTTACTTTGATGCTCACTTTTACTTTTACTTATGCTTTATAGCTAGTTTTGAAACTTCACCCTGATGTACTCTCAAATTCTATCCTGATGGTGCACTAGCATTCATGACGCTGATGCGATTTTGATGAATTTTGATGGGTCACCGTGAATACCTGAGGCTTCATTTGATGAAATACATACAAAAGTATTCATTTCTTTATGAGAGAATTTATTTTCAAAATATAGCGGTAATTTCTCGAATAATAAATTGAATTACATACAAAAATGAAGTTAGAGACATACAAACTATGGATAGAAATCCCAAAATAGATATTGTTGATAGAAATTAGGTTCAGAAAGAGGGGAAATGTGGGAAGTAAGTCCGCATGTCTGCTGAACCAATCCAGGGGATATAAACTATGAGGGACATGGAACTGTCATCCTGGGGGCTTCGTGGGTCCTCATCGTATTCATGCAGTATGATCTTATGATGAATAAAATAGTAAATGGATGCAAATGTGGGTGTGAGCAATCCTCAAATAGGTGATAAAAATAAAACACCTCGCATTTCACGTTTCAGCCTCCCAACGGTAGTTCCCGGATTCACAATTTCCCTCTTAAAAGGCGGCCTATATCACTTCAAACTGAGAAGTCCACTCAAAAACCTTCTCACAGTTCATTTTTATAACCTTGAGTTTTAAGCACGTGGTTAAAAAAATAACCACGTGCTTATTGAATAAATTCCAGGAGGTTAGAAATACATACGAAGCCGACTTCCGAGAGTTCACGTAATCAACAGTTAATTCAACCGAATTTATGAATTTTAGGATTTTTTTGCAGCGGAATCACGGCGCGGAATTGGAAAAGGTTTACTCTAACAGATAAAATAATTTTTCAACTGTACTATGCTATTTTTTTCTATTCAATTCTGTCGAAAATTCATTGAATTCGAATTATTTGAAAAAGTTCATTTTTGACAAATTTCACAACTTTAACATTTTTTTTCTCTAAAACCTGACGTGCTAAAGGAATTTTGCAAAACCCGTTGAATTCAGCGTGCAAAAATCTATAAGTGGTGTAAATTTCATCTTTGGTAAAAAACTTGACCTTATTTTGTTGTACTGTGTAATGAACAAGGTATACGCCCTGATCCTATCAAGGTACATTCCGTCGTTGCCTTCAACAAGCCCCAGAATAAATCTGAATTGAGAAGCTTTTTTGGCATGTGCAACTATTTCCAGCGATTTAAGGAGTGCTATTCACCGAGTATCAGCCCTCTACACCAACTTCTGAAGAAACACGCAGAATGGAACTGGGGGACGAGGCAAGACTTGGCATTCAACGAAGTAAAGGTCTTCCTTACCAACGAACCCTGTCTCCTACATCCTGATTTCGAGAAAACATTTCTGGTTACTGTAAACTCTTCGCCATGTGGAGTAGGCGCAGTATTAACCCAACTAGACGATACAGGAGTAGAGGGACCGGTAGCATCTGGGTTTAGGACTATCACCGATGCTGAGAGTAGATAGACCCCAGAAGAAAGAGAATGTCTGGCTGTGGTATTCGCTCTAAGCCATTTCAGACCATATCTCTACGACAATTAATTTGAACTGTTCACAGAAATTTCAGCAGCAGTTTGGCTACAGGACTGTAGCGATTCCCGCATGGAAAAGAATATATCCGGAGGATATATGTCAACATTTAACCCGGATATATGTTGAATAGATGCCACATATAACCGGAAATAATCGGGATATATTCAGCATATAAAAAATAAAAAATTGAAAAGTGTCTTTTTGGCCGAATTTATACATAACATTATATATCCACGATATACGCGAAATTATACGCGAAGAAATAAATCGGTTATATATTAGTTGAAAGCCACATATAGCTGAAAATGAATTTCACATACATGCAAGTTATATAGACCAAATTATATACAGTTTATATGCATTAATATATTTAGCAGATATTTCAATTATATTACGGATATATCCAACTTATATGAGTAATATGGGATCGAGCGGAGATATATGATTGATATATCGCGGATATATCCAGCATATGCGTGTAATAAACGATCAATCAGACATATATCTTGAAAATATAACAAATTATTTGCTATATTTATATTAAATTTAACCCCCCCCTCCTCCTTACCCCCCTCGTGAGAGTGAAGAAAGGCGGTTGAGCTACAAGTTACAACGAAAAATATTTCAATAAGTGTTTTATTCATCAAGTGCAATATTTTCGTTGAAATGCAATCATTCAAACAGTAAGTACATTTATGTTTTTCCAACTTTCACCTTTTTCCAGTGGTTGGTTTAAATCTTAATTCTAACATTTATCAAAATAACTTTTATTGATGAACTGAAGGAAGAATAATGAAATTTCAATCATAAATAATGTATCAAAAGAACCGAGAACATGAAAAAGTCATGCTGGGCAATATTTCAGAAATTTAAGAGAAAAATGTAATTTGAAATAGTAAACGTTTAGATGATTATTTGGAAAAGTTGGAGTCGTAAATAAATCGTGACAGTGTTATTATTTAAGCCTTCCCTCAAAAATTGGAAATTTCGAACATCAATATCCATAGATACTATTCCATAAAACTCGATCAGATATAATAACCAAATTATTTGGAATGAAATCCAAATAGTATTTTCGCCCACGTCTGGAAAATTATCAAACTTCTGTCGAATAAACTGAAAAAAGGATTATTCTTCCTTTTCCATATCAAATTACCGATTAAATAAACTACAGCAAGAATAACTAATTGGTTCTCTCCACACTGAAGGGTCTATCAAAATAATTCTGCAAAGAAAAAAAAATCATCTTGACATTAGAATATCTGTCAAATAAACTACAAAAAAATGGTTGCAATTTTTGACAACCAGACCAAAAAAAATATCTGCACACTAGGGGTCGGTTGTACCAAACTTTGTTAGTTGTTCTATTCTAGGGTCAAATTCGTTCTTGCCTTATGGGCTATCTGACTGTTAACTAATAGTTTAGCTAACAAAAGCTGGTGCAACTGGTTCCGAAAGGGTCTATCAGATAAACAGAGACAAAAAAAACAAAATAAAGTGAATTCTCCATATGAAATCAGTAATGATGGGAAAGAAAAGTTATTATCATTTTCCCATACAGAAACAACCGTCTAATAAACAAAGGAAAAAATTCTTCTCTCATGAGAACTGAATTTATCAAATGAACTCATGATTAGAAATGAAATAAATAAACGAATGCGTCCCTAATAAGCAATTTAGCAAATAAACTATAAAATAAACAGTTAAACTCATCTTCACACAAATCATAACAGAACTTCTGCTAAATCGTCTATCAAACAGACTTGAAAAAAAAAAAATCTCCATACTCAGGAGTTCCTAATTAGTCATACGACTTTCCTTTGATTCAGTGAGATCGCTCGTTATCCTCCTAAATCAACTCAATATAAATATATATCAACTTTGCATAAATTTTCTATTTTCTATCAAGTACCATGTAGCCTGTCATTCCTCTAATCGAGACTCTTAAACCCCTTTCTCCTTATTGCTCTTGAATCCCAGCAGCAGCAGCAGCAGCAGCAGCAGTTGCTGCTCTGTCTAAGGCCCTGAGCTTAGTTAGTTTGACATTTATTGCTCGATTCATCTCTGTGGTATTGAAAGAATTTGGAAACTCTCTCCTAACAGTCACTGCAAACATATATGAGGATAAAAAAAAAGAACACATCGAGGAACATATGAGATCATTATTTACCAGAACAGACAAATTACCTGCAACTGCCTCTAAGATACGAGCATCCAATTTACTGTGTCTGGGAGGATTTTCTTCCCGTTTCCTTATTTTGCTTGCACCTCCTTTAACATTGCTGATAAGTAGAACGTCAGGATCGAACAGAGCGAGTACTAGATTGGTCGCCATACCTGTGAAGGTTCTCATGTCTTTTGCTGCATTCCATTGAGTCATTGTCACTCTCACACCACTGCCCCTCTGTCCAAGCTCGACCTAACAAGTTTTCAGTATTTATTTAAGTGTTCAGTATTTATTTAACTGATAGGAAGTATCACAATGGAATAGACAATGGAGAGAAAAGAAGAACCTTTTGTGGAGCAACGGAAGACTATTACAGAATTGACTTTGAAATACTATTGACTGGTGATTGATAGTATTTTTAATACAAGAGGGTCTGTGAAATATTGAAATCGAGTGAATTCATGATTCCTAATTTTAATTACTAAAAATTTGGATGAGAATAGAAGAGATACCTACTCCAATGAAGAATATACGTAATTTGACAAGTAAAAGGCATTCTGTACGGGAATATCTGTATAATTCCGATACAATTGTCATTTTCAGCATAGAAATTATAGTGTGATGTATTACCGTATCAGCATTCTGTTCTTGAGGTTGCTGTCATCGTAAATTCTCTCGGAGCAAATCCTCCAGCTCAAATAATCGTTCAAGCCTCTGATTATCTGATTTGATCAAAAATCACTAAGTAAATCAACGGAAATTATTAATACAATTAATGAAAATAATAAAAGTTACCATGAGGATTTGGAAGAGGCTCGTTCTGATCATTGGGTGGGATAGGGTGGATGGGATTTCCAACTCGGACTTGGTTGCCAAGGCCTCCTACTGGGATTTGATTGTTGAGACCTCTGATGACTGCAGCCTGGTTCTGGCGAGCTCGAAGAGGTGTGTGTAAGTCGTTCTCTTGGATGCTGTTCCCTGGGGTTCCATCCTGTTGAATGGTGACTGTCTCGTCAGCTACTGATCGATCGTCGTCAGAAGTGTCTTCCTCTGATGAGGAGCTGCTATTGAACGTATCAGAATTATCCTTGCTCTTCTAAAATTTCAATAATATGAGGAAAATGCGTTTAGTTGAATCCCAGAGGAACTACATCTCGTAGGAATACTGAATATATGTTGATTATAATTCTTCAATGAATTTTCAATATTATTGAGAGATTTCTGACAGCTGCAAAAAAAAGTCTGACATTTTATCCCGAAACTCCTCATTGTCTCGATGATCACTGGATTGACGTGATAATATTTCCAATCAATTTTTGACGGATATCAAAATCGTTAATTGATCAGGAGTTATTTTCATAACTTTGAAAATTCAGATTTTTACCTTACATTTATTAGCATTTGCGGGGGTGACAGAGGCTCGCTTCTGTCCCGAAATACTAGGCTGTGACGGAGAAGGTGATGAAGCTCCTGTACCTCGAGGTAGCAAACGTGGAGATTTAGGATAAACATAATTTTCGCTCTTCCTCTCCAGTACTTGAACGGTAGCTAGAGATGCAAACATTAATGGAAAATAACGTTAGGAAACTGATGTGCGAAGGGGAGGAACAAACAATTCAATACGTGGTAGTTTGAAAATTTTCAGGATATACTTGCGACGTCCAGTACCACCCCATCATAAATGGGCCATCCTCCAGGTGGTTTTTTCCCTGCAGTTCGCCATTGGACTGCATATGCCAGGTCAGGATTGAAATTTTCAGAGAAAAACTCCTTATAATCGAACCTTAAGATACATTCGAGTGGTACCCCCACAGGAATTTTGCCGTCATCTTCCCCACCGACCCATTTCACTGTGGCAAAGGGTGGTTTTGGCATTCTGGGGAGAAATTCAACTCATTAGAAACAGATAGCTGATTGAAAAAAATCGATAACAGGAATTTCCGATTCATGTAATGATCATGAAAAATTATGACATTCATATTTTCATTTCTGGTGAATGAGGAGTGAGAAAAAAGCAAATGATTCGATGACTGTTTGTCGGAAGTACATTTGCAACTTGCTGCGATTAATTGGAAAAAATGATCAATACTTACTTGCAACCTTCCTGTGATCACGATAAACTGTTAAAAATTCACTCTAAGACAACGAAATTCCAGTGTGCACAATGGCAACGTAAAGCACGTTCTGACACGTTGATGAGGTTATCGAGAATTCCATAACAAAAATGGCGGAAGTACAACTACAGTCACTGCAGCTTCCATGAACTACATTCCAATGTATACGGGTAATATAGTAATGGATCAATTTTTGAGACGAAAAATTAAATGATTGTTGGATAATAATAGCAAAAAATAAATGGAAACGATACCGTTACACACTTCGTAGTCTGGAAAAAGAATTTTTTGGAAGAAATGTGATTGAAAAGATTGGATTTGATGAGGTTAGTTTCACAGTGTCTCACCGCGCGCAAGGCAAACGACTCCCATTGGTTCATGCCTCACAGTTACGTTCCCGCCTCGGATATATCCGGAAGTGAACAACCACACATGCATTTTGATCTTACCGAATCCGTGTCATATGAGAGTATCGAGAGTGTAAATTCCAATCATCATTTGTGCAGTAATAATAATTCGGTAAATAGTGGCTTAAAGAATCAGTGAGCAATGAATCGTCAATTTGGGATCCGGAAAAGATACAAATTATATACCCTGTATGGTAACAATAGTGGTGTTCCTGCTCGAACTAAAAGTCGCTGGGTGATGAGAAGGAAAAGTGAGAGGTTAGTTATTTCCTAATTTAAAACTTGTGCTTTTCAGTTGATCAAATCGACCGCATTCAATAGACAAAATTTATTGTTTTACATTGATTGTTGCAGGACATCATTTTTTGTGGAGAATAGTGGACAAGGGGAGGATTCTCTGAGTGGGGCGGTGAGCATTATATCTACATTTCATCAAATGACCATGGACATTCCTGTAGTTGGCTTCATAACATTGACTTTCGAATTATTAGCATACGGAAAAAAAACGTGAAGAGCTTTTTCTCTATATATGTCAATTTTCTATGGAAAATGTACCATGACGGTACAAAATGGTTGTTATTGACTTCATCAGTACACATGTGACGAGACTCTTTTTGTGGAAAATTGCCTGCTTAACAACGAAGATGTCTTGACATTCAATCCTCCAAGAACTCTGGAGGAGGATAATTTCATCATATTTTCATCATTTCGACTCAAGTGTTATTTTTTGATGAATTATTCAATGAATTGAGATAATGAGATTTATGTTGATATTTTAGTAGCAGAGTAATGAGCAGTGAAAAGTTGAATCTGGTTTAACATTCCTCTTCATTTCCCCTGTATTTTATCAATGGAGAGTTCCAGAATTGCAAGAAAGAATATCTTTCGACACTTCCTGTCAAAATTCATGTTTACCGACATAATTTGATGATGTAGTAATGACATGTAACTGTTTCAGTGAAACGTCAGAATCTCAAATCATACCTAATTGTGCACTCATCTCATTTATAATTGATATGGAGTACAAGCCTCAAAAAATTCTTTTTGTGACTACGATGATAGTTGGGTTTCCTAATCATCGTTCATTTATCAATTCAATTCTATAATTATTATAAAAATAAATTGATATTACCATCTTCAATCATTCATCCTTTTTCATGATTTTCATTACCCGGATTTTTACAGCCTTCTGAGATGAGCGATAACTTCGCAGATTCATCCGATGATTCTTCAGCAGACGAGGCGGGAAGAGGGGATCAATTGTTTGATGACCATATCGATGATTTAGCAAGCAATACAATCGATAGTGATAATTCAAGTGAGGACACCGACGAAAGTGAAGACGAAGTTATTTTACCAGGTGAAGAAACTCCTCTCACTCGAGCCAATACCACTCACTCTATCTTACCTCCATCTTTGTCTGGATACTCAACAGAAGAATTGATAGCTACAATAATAGCCCTGGCTATTAAGTTACGACATAATTTCTCCTATGCAGCAACGGAAGATGTTCTGCTATTAGCAAAAGTATTAACCAATGCAAGAATTTCACATTCTTCAAAATATGATTGGAAGAAAATTTCAAATAGTCTTTGCGATTATTTGTCAATTCATCATTTCTGTGGAGAATGCCAGAGTTACATAGGGAAAGAAGTTGGACAATCTGGAGCCGAACCAAATGTTCTAACGTACCCCCGGTGTCATCAGGTGACTGACACAACGACTAATTGGAAAAGTGGAAATGTCGTTCTGTATATAAATCTGAAGGAATAAATACAGTACTTTTTAGAATTGAATCATGATAAATTGATCAACGAACCGGAAAAAATCGAATAAATATGCCATCGAAGACATTTTTGACGGTACAATGTATAAAAAAATTGTTTCCAGTGATACCATCACTATAAATTTTAATGTCGACGGTACACCTTTTTCAAGAGCTCTTCAACGTCGCTCTACCCGGTTCTATGTACAATCAATGAGATACCACCTCGAGAAAGAGCAAAAAATATAATTTTATGTAGTTTATGGTTTGGAAAAGGAAAACCCACAGATATGAACGAAATGTTGAAGCCCTTTGTAATTGAACTGCAAGATCTGAATTCATGTGGTCTGGAATATGAATATCAGGGAAATGCATATCATAAAAAGTGTCAAGTTTTAGTATGAATTTGTGATTCTGTTGCTCGACCTGTCGTAAGGAACAGCCATCAGTTCAACGGAGAGTGGGGCTGTGGTCTTTGCCTCCATCCCGGAGTTCGAGTACCCAAAGGTCGTGGTTCTGTCAGAGTGTATCCAATTGATGCCAATGGGAATCCATTCGGAGAGGGTCTTCGAAATCATTATGAAACTCTGAATCATGCTAGGAATGGAGAAAAGGGGATGAAAGGTCGATCTGTCATGTATGATGTCCCGGGTGTTGATGTAATTGATNGGGATGAAAGGTCGATCTGTCTTGTATGATGTCCCGGGTGTTGATGTAATTGATGGTCTTGTGGCAGATTGGATGCACCTAGCGACATTAGGTGTAGCAAAACAATTTTGCAAACTGTGGTTGGATCCAAAATACCGTGGTGAACCATTCTTCTTGGGGCAACATGAGGCTTTGATAAATAGTATACTCGAATCATTTACTCCAATGCTAGAAATTTCTAGGACAACCCGAAACATTGGTGAACGGAAATTCTGGAAAGCGCATGAATGGAGCATCTGGTTATTGTTCTATAGTTTACCTATTCTTAAGGAAATTGCTCCACGAAAATACGTCGAGCATTGGGCATTACTCATGGACGGAATGTCCATACTCTTGAAGACTTCTATTATGCCCTCTGAGGTGGAATATGCACGTCAGTGTCTATATGAGTTCGTGAAAGGAGTGAGAGAGTTATATGGCCTTGAACATATTTCTTTCAATGTCCACCTACTCACCCATTTACCAGACAGCGTCCTGCAATGGGGGCCCCTTTGGACGCACAGTGCATTCATTTATGAATCTTTTAATTTCCGTTTGAAAAATTGTGTCCACAGTTCCAGTGGCGTCCCATTGCAAATTTGTGATTCCTTTCGATTTCAAATTGCAGTTATTAAATTGACGAATATATGCGAAGATAGTTTGAGTCACTCTCAGAGGAATTTCTTATCAAAAATGTTGCATACGAAGATTTTGCCAAAAGTTTCTCAGCGGTTTAATGACGTTGGTGTTTTCGGTAGTGTCCAGCGAATTGCCACTCTCAGTCGGCCGTATTATCTAGCTTTCAGAAGACTTGATATTGACGTAGAAAATGTCAGAACTATTGAACTTGCTATAAGAATGCTGATCAATGGCGAAATGGTTCATTCGAAACTGTATAAAAAACCTCAAAAGCGAAAGAGTTACATTGTATTATCTAGGGATCAAGAAGTGTTCGAGATAGAACAGTTTGTAATTCGTTCCCATCTGAATTCTCGAGAATGTTATGCCGTAGGGTACTATTATAAAAAAATTGATTCACCATTTTCTAGAAATCCCAGATTATCGCACTTGAAATTCGTAAAGGACCGATATGATGACATAGCTGTTATAAATGTCCATGAGATTCAGGAGAGAGTGACACTACTGCACTTGCCGAAACATGAACTTTCAATTGCATGCATCCACCCCAATAAATACGAATCTTGGAAGTAATACATGGAAAAGGAATAATAAATAAAATAGATATAATTACGCATCAATTTTCATCCCTCACCCTCCTCCTTCCTTCAAATCTCGACTTCTCATCATAAACGGGAGAATTCTTCCCTCTTGTTATCCACATCTGACTTGGGTAACGAAGTGGTAAACCATCTCAAGTCAATGGCTAATGTTTATGGATAGTTCATTTATCTTGGGAACGAATTGTCAAAACACTTTTTATGCGGCTAACAAAATTTACTACAAAACATAGCCCTTGACATTCTTTCCCAAAATTACTCATAACCTAAGTAATTAAATTGATTACGAGATGTAAGAATTCTCCTGTTATTTTACCATTGAACTACTTTGATGATAGAAGGATTAACTTCGTCAAATATCCATTAAATATCCGATTATCTTGATAAGTAACAATTACTTCGAAAGAATTTTAGTATATTCAGAGTAAAAGATATATATGTTCAGGCCCACATATATGAAGGATATATATTGTATATAATCGACAAATTTTCTCGTTATATGTGACATTTTTGTGATTTTATATTTTGGATATTTCTCAGGTATATTGAGCATATGATTGACATATATATTGCTGCTACGTAGACATATTAATGATTATACATATGGGATATTATGTAGTTATATCGAAATATATATGTAGCATTCAATTATAGAATATATGTTTTTAAGGGCCCCGAATATACGGGACATATGCGGGATAAGTAATTTAAATATTTCTGGGATATATTGCAAAATATATCATCAGTATATCTTTAGATAGAAAACGACATATATCTGAGATAGATTTAGCTTATTGCATTTTTGGCCGAAATATATCCTATATGATGGATATATGATCTGCATATATCCATCATATACTTCGACATATATATTTTTTCCGTGCGGGTTATACCACTTGGAGGGCTCACCTGAAAACTAAGATTTCAGAATACGATTTCGTAGTGTACCACCGAACGGGAAAGACGAAACAAGTCGCTTCAGCTCTGGCTTACAATCCAGATAATCCGCCGACTACAGATGCCGAAGCGTCGTATCGTGCCTTGCCTTATAATAGAGCAAAATTACCAACTAGGCCAAGAGCTAATACTCTCGCAGACCCAACTGGATTAGATCCACCCACCCATCCTCGAGGTAGACCAAGGAAGAATCCGACGATGGACCCATCAACGTCGAAGGTGCCGCCCGAGAAGGGAAAGCCCCCTGCAGAACGGTCTCAGCCAGCGAAGACGCGACCGATAACCTCAAAATCAGTAACGACCCGGTCTGCTGAGACACCAGGAAATACCGGTAGCTAGCAGATTGAGGGCACGAAGAGCGGCCCAGCTATATCCGAAGCGATCAAAACCAACACCTGAACCAGAAATCGTGGATAATCCCGAAGACGAGAATCCGTCAGAAGAATCCGAGGAAGAAGAACTCGTACCTAATCCGCCACAGTCTGTTAGGCCTGCGACACCACCACCACCTAAATATGATGATACAGATGATGATGAGGTGTTCGAAGAGCTACTACCTCCCGAGAACGAAGCGATCGTAGAAGTGAGGAAAAACCCTAGGGAAGATCCAGATTCCGAAGACTCTGAAGAAGACGAACCGCCTCTGTCCTTGCCAACTGACGAAAATCTCCCCGTATCCTCCCCAACAACTTCGAAGGGATCAACACCAGCTGAGCCCCAAGCGTCAACCTCGTTTCGACCATCACCTAGCTTTCTTGACTCAATGAAACATGCATTCGGAGAGCTAGACAAATGGAACCGCAGTAAAGGAATCCCAGAGGATATAGGATTCGAAGGAGAAAGAGAAGCTGAAGGTCAAAGCGAGGATGCGGAGAACTCCGAGGAATCAGATAACGACGAGGGGGAAGCCCCACAAGATCAGCTGACTATTGGGACACGAGCAAACAATAGAGGAAAAAGAATTGAAAATCTTTTAGAGAGGTTAATACAGATGCAAGAGAGTCTACATGCTAACTTGACGAGGCAGAACAAATTGGAGTCCTCTCAATTTTACGAGAACAAAAACGCAAGGCTCGAAACTCAAGTTCCACCGACAGATGAGCCCCAATCCTCATCGTCGTCAACTGGGAAGAAAATCTCGGAAGTATCGACTCCCGTGGTCTTGAAACGGCCGACATTGCCGCCGACTTCCGTCATCCCTACCAGAAGCAATCGAATTTTCCTTATGCCGACGCCTCGGTCGGCCATGAATCCCATTGCTAAGTCGAGTCCTATAACGAGTGGACAACCTTCTATGACTACATAAAAACCGAAGATAAAAAGAATCCGATTCTCATTGCCGCCCGCGACTGAACTAGGTGATGCGGAGCGCAATTCTCCGATCACGGGTGGTGGGGGTGCTAGACCTTCCCCTGTGACCGGAACTATTAATCCATCGGCTGATGGAGGAGTCTGCTTAGAACCGACCTCGGATCCTGAGAAATTCAGCGACATTTACCCGGCAGAGAATCCGAACATCGGCCCCGAGTTGGAGCCTACGTTGATCGAGACCAATGACGGGCTTACTTTTCAACGAGACAATTTGGTTCATTTTCTATCAGCTGACTGCAAGATCAATAGCTCCGTGTCAAAACTCATTCAATCCGTGAGCTACATCGACACTCGAGAACTCAGACGATATAATCCGAAGATCGGAGAAGTTTTAGTTACACCCGCCGGGAAATATAGGACTTTTACTGTCATTGTGAAGTCACATAATTCGCAGAAACTCTATATTCAGGACGTACTGCTAGGCCTAACGCGGTAACGTGAGGCGATAGAGCACTATCGAGTTACGTCCTTTCGGATAGCCACACTCGGGGACGAGATAGGAAAATTGGATGTGAGGCCTTTACTCGAGGAAGTTTTCGAAGGATTTCAAGTAAGAATTGTTTTATGTCAAGGGAAGGTAAAGTGCCCTAATTAGGAGTTACATACGGGAATAATTCACGAAGCCCACGACAGTTTAGTGGGAGGACACAAAAGTGCGATAAAAACTTGCCGCCGGATTCGCGAGCGTTTTTACTGGCCCGGTATAGTACAACAAGTCACCGAGTACGCCATTGTCGCGTCTGCCGTTAACAAAAAGCTTCGCGAATCAAGACGTGCCAACGCATGATTATCACGAACACTCCGCTCGAACCTTTTGAAAGAGTAGCAATCGACACCGTCGGGCCGATTAGGCTAACCCCTGTGGTAATGTACACGTTCCAACTATCCAAGATTCACTAACGAAGTATTGCATTGCCGTGGCATTACCCGACATTCGTACCGAGACTATCTCAACGGCCATAGCTAGCCATCTCTACGCAGTATACGGGGCCCCGAAGTTACTTTTGTCTGATAGAGGTACGAGTTTTACTAGCAAACTTTTTGCTCAGGTCAACGAAATTTGCAGGGTAGATCAGATAACAACCTCAGGATACCGACCGCAGACCAATGGGTCGTTGGAACGCAGTCATTGAGTGCTGCTTGACTTTATACGAGCTGTGATGAAAGACATAGAGGAGTGCGATCTATTATTGCCATTCGCTATGTTTTCCTATAACACGTCAGTACATTTGGCGACTGGTTTCACACCCTATGAACTCGTGTTCGGTCGGAGGGCCCGCGCTCCAACAGCATACCCCGACGAACGAGACTTATAGAGGTATCACGACTACATCGTGGATCTGGTAAGTCGTCTAGACAATATTCAAGTCGTAGCAGCGGACAATCTTAACTAAGCGAAACGTAAGTCTGAAGAATATTATGACCGTGATGCGCATCCGGTAGATTTTCAGACTGGTCAGTTCATCGATGTTCTGAACGAACCCAGAAAAGGGAAGGCTTGATAAATTTTACAAATTATCCTACGAAATAATTGATATAACCGAAAATGGTAATCTTATTCTCGAAGATGCAGAAGGTGCGCGACATCGAAGGCACCCGAGCAAGGTCAAATTAGCGCCCGAATGAGATCTATCCCGGTTCGAAGAGATTCTAGAAATATCCTTAATTACAAGTATGGGGAATTCCTTCTGTCTATCACGAAAATATCAAATTACTAGAATCTATAAACGTAAACCAGGATGGTTCTTAATGCTCACCTCACTCTAAATTCAGATGAATTGTATTAAAATGTTAGGAAACAGCGTGACGGAAATGTCGAAGCCCGTCAGCGAGTCATCGAGTTACTGGGCGTGATCTGGCTCTGTGCATCCGTAACCCGGAGTGACGGATTGCCGTCATACACTTCACCCAAAGATGAGGCCCCCTTTACCTTGAAATACATCAACAACAACCCTGGCATTTACTATGAGTCACTGGAAGACATTCAGCTAGTGCGCAAAGAATGGCGTATCGTTACGAGTATCGATTTGATAAGTTTCCATCGGCAAATCGATAAAATAGCTAGCTCATCACAACGCGATGCTCGACAAGTGCATAACGATCATCGACAAGGAAGAATGTGAAGAGATCTCCAAACTGAATTCCATCGAAACGAAAAAAATACAGATTATACAGTTGAATCGCCACTTAGATGATCTCTTTACCGCCCGAAAAACGAAAGCCATTGATCTACGAGGACGTCGCGTGCCTCCACTTGCCATCATTGGAATTTCGCACACGCTCTTCACCCCGGAACAAATACCCGATGTAGCTGAGAACATCAAGTCAGTGCATCCGGAGTTGGAGTTCCCAATACCGACGGGAGCAACAGATTATGCGGCATTATCCAAAGTCAGCACTATCCAGGTCGCTCATGCTAGAGGAAAGCTTTTGGCAGTCATTACTTTGCCATTATTAGGTCGAGAAACTTACCATGTCTACCGACTTCATCCATGCAAAAGGCCCCAAATCGTCGGAAATCGAACTCTGTCAGCGCATATAACACCGAAGAAGCCCTACGTAGTCCTTGCCGAAGATCGAGACCATTATGCCCTCTTGGATCAGCACGACGTAGAGCAATATGCACCTCTAGGAATCCGACTGGTCTGTGCGCCCCGTTTTTAGACAACGAAACATAATCACGTGAAGACCGGAAATCATTGATATTCCGTCCTTCACGGGGGGGATGTTGTGTACAGAATTTTGAAAATCCTGATGATTTTATTCCGACTTTTATTCGGTT
The DNA here is from genome assembly GCF_001412515.2 of Diachasma alloeum. Classification (NCBI taxonomy): domain Eukaryota; kingdom Metazoa; phylum Arthropoda; class Insecta; order Hymenoptera; family Braconidae; genus Diachasma; species Diachasma alloeum. The sequence goes on from NW_021680487.1 coordinate 237,976, forward strand.
CTAAAGCTGTCGTTTAGCGGCTAGCGCGAGGCAAAATGGGTTGGAATCAGCTCATGTTTGTAACCCACACCTTCTAATCACGCTCACCTATTTGCACGTGTGCCCGGGGAGTGATGACGCAAGCATCCTCGTCGAGCGCATCGCAACACGGTGACGCCCGAAAAGAAGCCAGTCACGGCTATATTGTCGCCGAATTAACATAATCATTGGCTCCTGCGTTATTCCTCTCGCTACCCCAACGCCGAGTTCGCTACCCTTAATCTTGGATTCCCAACCGATCGGTAAACTGTGCGGAGTGAAAACGAGTGATTTTCGCAGTAATAATTCCTTCAAAGACACACGTCAATTACGCCGATCTTCGTAGACGTGTTACGGAGCATATCATACACCTCGAGTGTCCCTGATTGCACTCATTTTATTTTGATATTTCGAAGGCTTTCGACTCGTATTTGTGAAATTTCAGGTTTGTGAAGTTAAAGTTTAGTGATCGGTACCTCATCATTTTTACTGTGAACTTAAAATTACGAAAAGCGAAGACAAATTAGGCATCACAAATTTAAACACTCAAATCGTGAAAGAACTAGGAAAAATCCGAAAATATATTTTGAGAGTGAAACTTTTCTGGTGAAAATTTGGAACAATTTAATTTAAAATTTGGATACGATTTCTTCCGATCACCCGCCGTTGCCGACGGCCTGAAGCAGACGAGCCGAGAGGAGTCCAGAGGGAACTCGACCTCCAGTCGGGAATTTAATAATCAGCTGTAACCTTTTCAAATCGGGGTGAGCTTATTTAAATTTTTATTAAGGAATAAAATCACCGACTTGCCTCAACGCGACGAAACTAAACCAAAATAACCGAGATCGAAAATATTGCGAAATAGCATCAAGGCCGATTCTCTCTCGGTCTCCTAAATTAACTACTGATTTTTTTGAATGTTCTTAATTCTTACAATCCTATATATAAAATGATTTAATCGATATGTCAATTTTCATTTTGTGAAAATTTGAAAGATATCTGTCATTGGGTCAATAAATATTCTATCGGGGAATTTCGAGAGTTTCATTCGACTTTAGACATAGTAATCAAAACCCAAAATATCAATGCCATTTAAAATATAATGAGATCTGACTCGCACGAGACGACGCAAGGAATGTGTTCAACACTTTAAGATAGGATCCATAAGAAATCAGTCATCTCACGCAAGGACACTGTAAGTCATGTGATAGTTGATTTAATTAATTTATTAACGGCATAAAATAGACCGCCGTCTGATTTTATAACATTTACTTGGAACGAAAACCGACATTGTCACGGGGGTAAAAACACTTGTTGCTTAGATTTCCACCAAATGTCACGTAGTGCGTTTGACAGCTGGCATAAAGTACCATCGAATACAAGTGTTGCCATTTATTAGTGCACGTAAGCAATACTAAAAATGACATCTGTTGGAAAAGGGCGGAGTGATATTCGCACACCTAATAAGTGGTATTAAAACTATTATATTCTACTTATTTCAATTTAACAATGGAATTACGTTATCCATTGTAAACATGTATGATACAGGAGTTAGTGGTAAGTTTCATATGTGATTTGCATAATTACAGCCGTTCATCGGCTGTCATTATGCAAATCACATATGATTTCCCCCTGTCAAGGGGGTCATCCCATGTGTCGAGTTGAAAAAATCGATTTTTTTACACTAATTCCATCTATATATATTGTAGAATATGTATACGAAGTATTTTTTCGATATTCGAAGTCATTCGAAAGTTATAGCAGTGAATTGGGCCAAACACTCAATACCGGATAATGGTATGTGAATTCTTCGGACGCGTTTTTCTCGAAACTGCATTTTCGAAATTGGCTGACACGATAACTCGATATCTCGTGAACGGATTTCAACAAAATTTGGAAGAGTTACTCAGTAGATGTCTATGCATCTACTGAACTAGGATAATTGCGATATCTAAACTAGTTTTTTTTTAAAGGAAATAGTCGAAAAAAAACACCAAAATTCGTAAAAAAAATTTCAAGAGCCTGCCCGAAATTCAATTTTTGATATTTTTGAAAAATCCTAGTTCAGCAGATAGCTGAACCTTCACAGATTGAGAACCCATTTTATTTTTTAATTTCAGATCATCAGCACTCTCGGAATCGTGTATACCGTTTTACCCCTTTTTTTTCATGACTGACTTTGCCGCTGGATAGCTCGGCATGGGTCAATGAGTTTTGTCCCAAAAAAATAGAGTGTTATCTTGGAATGCCAATAAATATGTAGTAAAAATTTCGATGTTGTCACTTCGTTCATTTCTCCACAAAAAATTCCCAAATATAGCATCAAAAACCGGCCGCCACATGGGATGACCCCCTTAATGTCGGAAAAAATGATTTTTTTTATGGAAAAATTTTTTTTTCTCATCTCTATATCGATACCAGATTTCAAAATATCCCGAAAAAATTGGGAATTATTATTATCTATGGAGAAAAAAAGGGATTAATTGATTTTCGACTAACCCCTGCGTGACTGTGGAATTTGAAAAATTACAACCTCTGAAAATAGGTTATTACTCGCAGTACTAGTATATTTTTTTTCATATAGCACATAAAAAAAACGAAAAAAATCTTTTTTTATTCATTAAAATCCGTCAATTTGTTCGCGAGATATGATTTTTCAAAAATTTGAACTTTTGACACATGTTGTAGACAAACAATTTACATTACAGAAACGAAAATTTAGAGAAAGAATGTACTTATCTAGTACTTGACTGCGAGCATGTCAGTTCAGGATTCTGAGAACCAGAAAAATTTAGGGTGTCCCTTATATTAATCCCTCTAAAACCAAGATTACGCAAATATTTTTCCAGGTCTGAGATTTAAAGAATAAAAAGTAACGGACTCAAAGATTCTCCTTGGAGCACACCTTCAGCCGCAGGAATCTCATCAGAGAGTAAACCCACCGCCTTCAGTCGAATCATAGCACAATCATACAGAGATATCAGCATTTTTACAATTTTGGGGCTTAAACCCAGGAGGAGGAGCTTGGACCAAAGATTCCTGTGAGGTACGGAATCAAAAGCTCGGCGGAAATCTACAAAAACACTGAAAACCTTCCGAGAGCCAAGCCTAAGTTGGAGATGTATAGCATTATACAACACCAAAATCTGGTCCAAGCAACTCCTGCCGGGCCTGAAACCTGCCTGACTCTCATCTAGTATCTTATCTCTATCGGCCCACTTTTGGATTCTGTCCCTAAAAATTAATGTGAACAATTTCGTGAGACAATTGCATGATGCTATACCCCTGAGTAGTATGGGAACTACTATGGCGCCCCCCAACCGCAGTCACTCCGACCCCACCACTGCACCGGTCAGAGTAGCACGACTCCGACGCGGGCGAGTGGTGGGGTGGGAGTGACTGTGAATGCTGTGGGTGCGTCATACTGTGGGAAATAAAAAACACAGAATTTCAGTTATTAATTACATGTATATTTTCCCCAAAATAATGTCCCCATGAATTACATATTTTTCTTATAAATTACTTACATTTTTGATTCCACGACATACAATTATAACCACGGCCACTAAATAACTTCCCCTCGGGGACACTATGACGTTTTTTCTTCATAAATGCATCATAATATTCACGCACTAGACGATCATTAGATATGAATCGATCGGTGAATAACGAATAGAACTTCTCAGGAGTAGCAAACATAGCCATACAATGCAGAAAAAGTACACAGTATTGTCCACATACACTCGAGTCATGATGCTGGAGCTGCCGGATGCTGCACCTGAAGAGTTTACAGTTCTTTCGGAGCCTTGCAGCGTGCTAGGGCACGATGGGAGGTAATCCGAAGCTGTCGAAGTACCATCCTCCACCATCTCGATCAACGTACATGGCGATCCAGTGTTCTCCTGGTTGAGTGTGGTCATGTGTGTTCGCTACTATTGCAGTCGGTTTTGTCTACGCCGATGGGATCTTGTCCGCTGGATATACACCAACTGTATGATTCGGTATATACTATAGGGCTTCCAGAATCTGTACTGTGTTCATCAGCAGGAAATTTCTCTTTAAATAAACTTTTTAATCCTTCCTCGTTCGAAGTCAACCATGCTTTGATTTGAAGGACTCGGCGCATAGCACATATAAAGGTTCTGTAATTCAATGTACTATATATGAGGCATGATGGAACAGCTACTGGTGTACAAGAAAATAGTGGCGATCTGATGTGGCCCTTCAAATTGATAACATCTCGGGTAAGAAGGGCAGCAGTGAATTTCGTTTGCTCACAACCGTAGGTATACACGTACTTTATTCCCTTGTTAACGGCTCGTAATACTGCATAGACATATTTAGAAGATGCTTCTCCTTCATACCAATCTATACCGTGACGTGTGATTGTAAGTTGATTGTTCATCCTCTGAATATTAGGTGGAATCGCAGAATACTGGTATTCAGGACAAATTACCCAATGTCCTATCATGTCGAAGGATGTGGAGGTCACCGCCACTTCTTTTGGAACGAATGTACCGTGGATTCCGATGAAACCCTCGTAATGAATAATTGCTGCCGAATCTGAATTACTGCAGGCCATTGCTATGCTCTCCTTTCAACCTTCTACGTTGAATATTCATACACAACTGTACAGTTGAACAGCGATTCAAATCCGTTGTTTCAGAAAACTGCTGATACTGCAAAAATAACTGCGCATGCGCTGAGCATGATACCGAATATTTTGATGATTATGCATAGTCCAGGGTCACTTGTCTCGCTGAGTCAATTTCTATGACACTTTCAAACTCAGCATAAATTACAGCGTTGATCGTTGAAACTAAGCTTTCATCAAATCGTACCTCGATGCGCATGTTACCGCTTCGTATCAAATTCCAGTGTGAGTTATCATTAGCTGACAAATCTGGTGTTAAATCGAATGCGAAGAGACAATACCCATGAGGGTAATCTCCACGGTGAACACCATTACCATCGTTCAGAAAATGTATACCAGTGCCTGAGAAGATGGAATGGTACGACTCCACATATAAATTATTCACAGTAAACTCTGGCTGTAGAGGTTTCGATGGTATCTGACGCCCGTCCACATATAAGGATATATGATTCAGAGTAAAATGTTGAAAGTTAAAGGGGTTCAATTTTTTATCACCCACGAATGCACGATTCTTGACAAATCCAAAAATGATGCGTTTTGGCAGCTGTCCTGTTATAAAGTTATCTATGGAATGACCACGAACACCAGATGGTATTGAGACACTTTTGACTTCAACTCTTGTAACAGGGTATTTGGCTGTTGTTTTCGATAAGGCCCTTTGGTGGGATAATAATAATCCAGGACTCACCTTCATTCTCCGGATGATCAACGAAGCTTCTGTTATTTTAATGGTGAATGGGCTATTTGTGCTATCCATTAAACAAAAATTGTCTCTTCAACGAATGAATCGGATATGAATATTTACACCATTTAACAATACTCGATCCTGATTGAACACATAACAATGTAAATGGCCCGTGAGATCGATTGTTTTCCCATCGCTTAAATAAGCCCTACGTACCCTTAAACCCTTGTTACCTTCACCGACGTCATCCATCTTACCAGCTGTATCATCTGACCACAACACACTACTCAGGTGCGAGTTCTTCGCATCGGCGCCATAATTTAGAAGGGTTTCTATATAAGCGCGGTAAGCATATGCGTTATTGGCAGGCGTCACGGCTTTCTGATTGACGAAAATATCCACTTGATCGAATAACGAGTGTAATAAGTTGTTGATAGGGCCGATAGTAGCCGAAGGTACAGGGTTCTTCTCTGTCACTAATGTTGGTATCGTAACACGTAAAAATAACCGTGTATGAGCTAAGTCAATGTACTCATCACCTTGTCCTGGTATATCGAACTCGATGGGTGAGTTATCCACAAGTGATGCTATTGGCTTGTAGTGTACATCGTATGAGGACTCGATGGCTGTCTGCGTTGGAGGTAAAGAAAATAAGTCCAGTTCACTTTTCACACCCTCACATGAATGAGTATGCAAGAACGCCATGTTTCAAGCGAAAATATCTGCCACTGTTCGTAATTTGGGTGATTTCTTCTTCTTACGACCTNGGCTCCTCCAGATGTTAACTTGCGGCGTTTAGACCGTCGCGGAGTACAGTTGACCATAGAATGAGGATATGATAACATACTCCCGCCGTTATATTCAGAACCAGTCATCAAAGTATCAAATTTCTCCTCTGCCCTCCTCTTCAAATTGACGCCTGATTCCCGTGCACGACTTCTTAGAGAGTCTTTCAGAGGTATATCACGTTCGAGAACATCGCCTATGACATTCACACCTGAACGCAAAGCCTCTCTTCCGACAGCGGATGCTCCTTGCTTGAGTAGTGGTAGTATTCTTCTGAACAAACCACCTAGGAAACTACCAATGCCATGTCCTTTTTGATTAGCACTACCTATGTACACACGACTTATACCCCCATGGTCACTTGTACTGTATCCTCCCCCTGATTGTAGAATCTCGTCGAAAATGTAGGTGTTCATAATCCGTGATTATTCAGTGCGTTTGAAATTAAGTGTCACAGTCAACGTTCCGTGTTCGAATGGTATCGGTGCTCCATACTCATCTCTTATATCTATCTCGATCGTTTGAAATTTCGTGCGTAGTAATGGTATATAAAGTGGTGGTGAAAATACCTTGATTTTCATTCCCCCGTATTTATAATTATCAGTATCTAATCGTACAACACGCATTAGCGGTGTGTGTACATCACCGGTTATATAGGTTTCGCATATATCCGAGTATACGTA